>NW_026067941.1:2654775-2770511 GCF_014885135.2 Alexandromys fortis | reverse complement strand
GAGAGAGAGAGAGAGAGAGAGAGAGAGAGAGAGAGAGAGAGAGAGAGAGAGAGAGAGCCCCAAAGCAAAATGTAGATGAAAAGAAAAGAAACAGATTAAAATAAGAACTAACATAAGGCCAAAAACTCATAACTAATAAGAAATCTCCATTTCATGATTTGGGAGCTGGCTGGTGACCTAAGTCTGGTACACACAGGGTCTGATTTGAGCATCTGAGACTTCAAAACCTACCCCCAGTGATACACTTCCTCCAACAACACCACACCTCCTAATAGTGCCACTCCTATGGGTCTATGGGTGCCATTTCCACTTAAACTTCCACAGCTCACGGCTCCTGGTGTATGTAGTAGTCACTTGTCTCATTCCTGTGATACAACATCAGATAAAAGCAGCCGACAGAAGGAAGGGTTTATTGGTTTATTCAGGCTCACAGTTTGAGAGTCGAGTTCATCTTGGTGGGACAGTCCTGGTGGGTAGGAGCAGGACACAGCCAGTCACATTGCATCCCCAGTCAGGAAGCAGGAAGAGATGCTTGCCTTTCCTTTTTATTATGTTCCTGTACCCCCTGCCAGGCAATGGTGCTGCCCATACTCAGGGTGAATTTTCCCATCCCAGTTAACCTAATCTAGATAATCCCACATAGACATGCACAGAGACTTGTCTCTAGGTGACCCTAGGTTCTATCAAGTTATCAGGCAATATTAACTGTCACTGTGTGACTTCCTTCACAGGAGCCCAGGCTGTAGGCCCTCATCTGCACTAGTAATTTTGGGAAATGCCATAAAAGAGTTCTTTTTTAATGAACTTATTTTTATTGAGCTATATATTTTTATCCATTACCTTCCCTTCCTTCCCCCCTCCCCTTCTGCCCTTTCCCACGATCCCCACACTCCCAATTTACTCAGGAGATCTTGTTTTTCTCTACTTCCAATGTAGATTAGATCCATATATGTCTCTCTTAGGGTGCTCTTTGTTGCCTAGGTTCTCTGGGATTGTGAATTGTAGGCTGGTTTTTCTTTGCATTTTGTCTAAAAGCCACTTATGAATGAGTACATATCATATTTGTCTTTCTGGGTCTTGGTTGCCTCACTCAATATCATATTTTCTAGGTCCATCCATTTGCCTGCAAATTTCAAGATGTTATCTTTTTTTCTGCTGTGTAATACATTGTGCAAATGTACCACATTTTCTTTATCCATTCTTTGGTCGAGGGGCATTTAGGTTATTCTGGTTATGTCAAATAATGCTGCTATAATGCTGTTATAAGGGTCTTAAGCACATGTCCTTGTGGTACGATTGAGCATCCTTTGGGCATATACCCAAAAGTGGTATTGCTGAATCTTGAGGTAGGTTGTTTTCTTAATTTTCTATGAAATTGCAATACCGGTTTCCAAAGTGGCTGTACCAGTTTGCACTCCTAACAGTCAGTAATGGAAGAACCCCACATCCTCTTCAGCATAAGCTATCATCAGTGTTTTGGATCTTGGCCATTCTTACAGGTGTGAGATGGAATCTCAGAGTTGTTTTGATTTACATTTCTCTGATGACTAAGGATGTTGAGCATTTCCTTAAGTGTCTTTCAGCCATTTTAGATTCCTCTGTTTAGAGTTCTGTTTAGGTCTGTACTTCATTTTTTTATTGGATCATGTATTCTTTTGGTGACCAATTTCGTGAGTTCTTTGTATATTTTGGAGATCAGACCTCTGTCTGATGTGTGGTTAATAAAGATTTTTTTTTCCCATTCTGTAGGCTGTCATTTTGTCTTGTTGAGCGTGTTCTTTGCTTTACAGAAGCTTTTCAGTTTCAGGAAGTCCCATTTATTAACTGTTTCTCTCAGTGCCTATGTTGCTGGGGTTATATTTAGGAAGTAGTCTCCTGTGCCAATGCGTTCAAGTGTACTTCACACTTTCTCTTCTATGAGGTTCAGTGTGGCTGGTTTTATGTTGAGGTCTTTGATCCATTTGAACTTAGAAGATACCAGAAAATGGAAAGATTTTTCATATTCTTGGGTAGGTAGAATTAACATAGTAAAAATGGCAATCTTACCAAAGGCAATCTACAATGCAATGCTCATCAAAATCCCAGGAAAATTCTTCACAGACCTCGAAAGAGCAATATTCAACTTCATATGGAAAAGCAAAAAACCCAAATAATCCTGTACAATAGAGGAACTTCTGAAGGCATCACAATCCCTGACTTCAAACTCTACTACAGAGCTACAGTACTGAAAACAGCGTGGTATTGGCATTAAAACCAGACAGGAGGACCAAGGGAAACGAATTGAAGACCCAGATATCAATCCACACACCTACGAACACCTAATTTTTGACAAAGAGGCAAAAGATATAAAATGGAAAACAGAAAACATATTCAACGAATGGTGCTGGCATAACTGATTATCAACATGTAGAAGAATGAAAATATATCCATATCTATCACCATGCATAAGAATTCTTGATTGTTCTGAAGGTAGTGGTTGGGTTTAGGTGAACCAGGTGTATTCATGCAAAGTAGCCCTGATTTAAAAAAAGAAGTAAGAAAATAGTACATTCTCAGCCTGGGAACATAGAGTTCCTCTGGATGAAGAGTTCTGCGTAAAGGGTTATGTGAACTTCTGTAGCCAAGTGTTAAGGAAAGACATGAATCGACGTGTTCAGGAAATATGGTGGCAGGCTGCAGCAGACAGAAGCCTTCCCTGTGAGTGTCAGATGGCCTCATCTTTCTCTCTTTTGGATATTTTTGAGATAGCGTCTACCTAGATAGCCAGGCTGGCTTGGACTTATGATCCTCCTGCCTCAGCCTCCTGAGTGCCGAGATTACAAGTGTGGCTAGCATGCTTGGATCTAACTCAAATACTGTCTTATAGCATTAGGTTTTGGAGAATGATGGAGGCTAGAGGTCTTCTAGGCATAGGAATCCATTCTGCAAGGTCTACCCAGCAGTCTCAAAGGGGTTAGGTCTGGTCAGAGGTGGAAAGTAAACAGCTGCTAGAGGTCTAAGTTTGGTAGTTGACGTGTGTCCATCTCTCTACAATCTCTGGGTTCACCTCAGCCAAGTTTGAACCGTCTGCTGCATCTTCAGTCTTTAATACAGATAAGATTTCTTCAGAGAGACCAGCTCCACAGAATCCGCCAGAGTAATTTCTTACCCCCTTGTGGAGTAGCTGCATCCTGGAGACAAGAGGAAGAGGATGTGGTGGTGCCACTAGCCCTGGGCAGCCTCTTCAGGACACTGCTGCAGGAATGTCCTGGAGAAGTATCTCCGAAGGGTGACAGTGTCACAGGAAGGTGACATGGCAGGCTCTTGGGTCAAGAAGCCAAGAGCAGGCAGGCACTGGATGGGAGAAAGCAAACCCACGATGGCAATAAACCCCTGTTCACTTCTGCCTGGCTCCATCCATGCCCTCACAAGAAGTGACTTCCCTCGGCAACCACAGAACTGGGTGTCTTGACCCAGAGTCCTCAGTCTCTTAACAGTCAAATGGCACCTATGTAAGAGTAAAAACATCCCTTTGCCCTCTCAGCAAGATCCCTGGGGTGGACTAAACTCTCTTAGGTTAGAATCACTGTGAAGGAGGAAGGTGGGCACGGGAGGCAGAGGGACTATGTTTGGGAGCTGAATCATCACAAGTTGCTCACTCCAGGCTGCAGAAGCAACTTTTGAATTTGAGTGGGTCAAGTTCAGCATGAATATTTCACCTTTCTTTTCCCACAAGGAAGCGTTTGCAGATCTATCCAAATCATGAAAGACAAGGTCAACGCGGGTAGTTCTTTGTTTATGCCTAGGTGACTCTCTTCTTGCTGCTTGGGGCATTAAAATGTCCAGGATGGAGAGATGATGGTTATGAGGGATAAACTAACACTTCGAATTTAATGCCTTTTTAAAAACTGACAAGCCCAAGTTAGCCCTCAAAAGTTCCACTGGAAACTTCCCTGGTGTTCGACTTCTGGACACCTCAGAGCCAGTGGCCCACATCACACAGTGTGCACAGCAGAGTGTGGAGACAATGAGAAGGTGGCCATCTGCCAACCGGGAAGGGGGCCAGAATTGGGCCATGCTGGCTCGCTGACCTCAGACTTCAGCCGCCAGAACAAGGAGGGAATGAATGTGTGTATAGAAAGCCTCCCCGTCTGTGGTGTTTTGTTATGGCAGCCCTGCTGGAGGACTACAAACACCCTACTGGGAGACAGGCCAACACGAGGTGAAGGGCAGAGTATTTCAAGCCTGCCAAGTCTGCCCCAAACTTCTAACATCAACTCCAAGTTTGAGATTTTCTCTAAGCACACCCTCAGCTTTTGACAGTTCCCTAGGCTAACTTTAAAAACAGGAAAGCAATGTATTCACCATTGTTATTTTTATTATAGCAAGATTGATCGGAACCAACCAGAGGAAGAGATGGGAAAAATCTGAGGGTTTCTGATGTGAAACCTCTCTGTCTTCAAGGACACATTGCCCTGTTATCATTGAAGTGGGATGATATGAGCAGAGTACTGCCATCCCAGGAAGCCTGGACAAGCTTCAGATCTGTAGTTTGGAAGGCCTCATTACATAGCACGCTTGATTGAATCATTGCCCGCATGTGTTCACGACCCTGTCTTCTCCTCGCATGGTTGGCTCTGCCTGGAGTCTGCTGCTTAGTATACATTCTTCAGTGTGATCCAGGGGCTCCCTGTAACTAACAATGACATCATGATGACGGGGAAAATCCCAAGAGTTCAGAGGCTCCTTCCCGGGAGCTGGAACAAAGACCAGACCTCTGTTCTGGTAAAAGAAATTCTTCACAGTGCACATCTGTGAAGCATAAAACAGTGGTCTGGGACCTTTTGCCCTGATACTCCAAGATGTCTCGTGTGACAAAGGCCTGGCCCTGAATCTAGTTCAGAAGAGTTGTTATACTGAGCCTACTCCAACATACGTGGCTGAAGCATGAAGCACTTATGGTAGGCGTCCATTCAGGGACACATTTAGAGCATCTGCTGAGATATCTCCAAGGGACACTGTAGAATGAAGTAAGACCGACTGCAGTTAGTATTTTTTCTAAGCTAAATTTTTTGGGATTCATTTAGTCAGATCACAGCCTGACTTAGTTAGGGTTTCTATTGCTGCAAAGAGACTTCATGACCATGGCAACTCTTATAAAGAAAACATTTAATTGGGGCTGGCTTACCGTTTCAGAGGTTTAGTCCATTACTAGCAGGCAGACATGCTGGAGAAGGAGCTGAGAGTTCTACATCCGGATCAGCAGGCAGCAAGAAGCGAATGCCACACTGGTCGTGACTTGAGTATCTGAGACTTCAAAGTCCATCCTCAGTGACCACTTCCTCCAACAAAGCCACACCTACTCCAACAAGGCCACACCTCCCTGTGAGCCCATGGGGACCAATTATATTCAAACCACCACACAACCCCAGATTACTACTGGATACCTGGAAAATGTCAGGTCATGTGTCTTAAGAGTCAAAACAGCCCAGGTAGAAATGTCACCGAATGAGGACACAAGGACTCTCCCTGTGCTTGAGATAAACAGGCTTTGCTACAAAACTGGCATCTTCATGGATTAAAAATAAGAATTTACAATTCTCCAAAATGTAAGGTTATGTATTGAAAAAGCAGCATTCTCGCCACACGAATGCCTCAGCTCAACAGGGCAACTGAAGTTATTTAAAACTCTTTGAACTCTTGGGAAACAGGGAAGCTAAATGAGGTGTTGCTGTTATTTAAGTTCCCACAATCGATGCTAATAAGCGCTAATGAATCCCTGGACATGTCACCGTGAAGGTGATAACGGAGCACAGAGCATCCCGGAACTATTCCTGGTGGCGTGTGAAAACCGTCTGCTACCTATTGGCTGTACAATCTAAGTAGGCCACCAGACGCAGTGTGCACATGTCCACCAGCAGGCCCCCAAGGGTTAGGTGTCCGACATAAATCTGAAAGCCTTGGTCTGTCACACTGTGTTTGCGCGCCTGCTATCAGGAGACACTTCTATCAACTTCAGTGACTCTATCAACTTGCTGTTTTAAAATGGGAAAAGAACAGATCCATATAGGAATGTCACTTCCCAGCCTAAATATTATACAGTTGGCGACAATGAAACTGGAAAAATCAATACTCCTCTTATGAGGTAGATCATACCAAGATAACTGCTGCTCGGGCAGGTCCTATAAAGTTGGAGTCTCGACTCTCTTCACTATCGACAGTACCAGTAGGAAGTCAGCCACGTTGCCCTCTTACCAGCCTGCCCGGTCTCATCTGTGGACTTGAATCCAGGGGCTGTCATCTGGCAGGATTAGTTTGCCTTGAACATCCCACTATCTTACAGAGATTCTCAGAGAACGAAAGAACCGTCCACCCAAGGAGTCAGCTCAGAGTATGAAGTTGGGGGATGATGTGGCATTAAGATATTTACCGTCATTGCGTGTCACCTTCTAGACGGTGCCACCATTGCAAGATAGTCTTTTAATAATAAATCCTTATCCCCACATTTTCTCAGGAATACGCATATGTATCTGGGTAACTGGAAGAAAATAATTCCATATGTTTTTCATGCCATAGGATCCAACCTCGTCCCTTATATCATGCAAACAGGTACATAGTGCAAGTTTCGTGGTGTTGCTGAATGTTAAGTCTGCATATATTACTTGGTTGAGTTTGTGAGAATTATATATATAGAACCTTCTATTGGGCAGATTCCTTGAGAAACACCCATGGGGTGGGAAAGGTGGAGTGTGAGTCCCTCCATTTGTGTGTGCAAGGGGATTTTCGATGCAATAAGAAGAGATTCACGGTTGTAATCATTGGCATTCTCCTTAACAGTTCTAGAAATACATTGCTTTAAAGATACTTTAATTTATGTGCTTGGGGTATTTTGTCTAGATATATGTTCATGAACCACATCCATGCATGCCCACAGAGGCCAGCAGAGGGCATCAGATTTCCTGAAACGGAAGCTACAGATGGTTGTTAGTTAGCCCTGTGTGGGTACTGCAAATAGAACTTGGGTCCTCTGGAACACAGCCAGTGCTCTTAACCACTGAGCCATTGTCCCAGACTTTAGAAATACATTCTTATGGGCATTGACATAGGTAACCCTGGAAGGTTCTGGTTGTAACACACTCTGGAACAAGTGAACAGGTTCTGGCTTCAGGGTGAATCTGGAGAAACCAATAGTGCAGATACAGACTGTGTAAAAAAGGCCATGCAAGCCCCCATGGGTTTGAGCAACAGGTCTCCAAGGCTTCTCATGCTAGTTCCTGTAGTTCACACAAGGATTTGCTGCTCAGGTAAAGGAAGGTGTTGCAGCCTAGCTGTGGGAGGTGGTCAGCTGACTGGGACCACTGTTGGCAACTTCAGAGTCAACCTTGATGGAGAGAGATGCGGGCTTCCTGAGCAGCCCAAATCTGCTGACTGAGCCAAGCAGGGGAGGGGAGTATTTGCTCTACAGCTCACCTGAGTAGAGTGGAAAATGTGAAGCCAGTACCTTTCTCTATCAAGCTCTCTCATCTTTACAGGTATGGATATCTAATAACCATTTGAAGCCCAGACTTTACCTCAGCATCTGCATCCAGAGAGAACAGCCCAGGTCAACCATATTCCCGGTAGCCACTCAGGGAACTCCTGAAATGTCACCTCCATTTCAGCCTGGGGTGAGATTTCCACTGCTGAAACAGGAGAGAAGATGGTTTTGATTTGCATTATTGGAATCCTCATAGAGGAAGTCCCATTTTTACAACATTTCCTCTGTTGCTGTGGATAATGCTCTTGTACAACACTGTAAAGATTTGTCACTCTTATTAGTTTAATAAAACACTGATTGGCCAGTAGCTAGGCGGAAAGTATAGGTGGGGCAACCGGACTAGGAGAATTCTGGGAAAAGGGAAGGCAGACAGATGCCAGCAAGCCGCCGAGGAAACAAGACATTTAGAAAATGAGGTAATGCCACGTCTATATAGCAATACATACACTAATAGAAATGGGTTAATTTAAGATATAAGAGCTATCTAGAAAAATGCTTGAGCCATTGGCCAAACACTGTTATAATTAATATAGTTTCTGTGTGATTATTTGGGTCTGAGAAGCCAGGAAATGTAAGTGTAGTCTCTGTTTGCACTGTGTCCTGTGGAAGGACCCTGATGGAGACAGTGTGTGGTGCTGGGTAGCATATGCTTGTAGTCATCTTGAAAGGGCTAGGTCAAGACGATATCAGTTTCAGGCCAACCTGGGCTACACAGTGAGTCCTTCTCTAAACACAAACAAAGAAACAAAGACAGAAAAGAACTGATAGATGAGAATTTTTATAGTTACACTTCATCACTGAGAGGTGTTGCACCTTAGATAGGAAAGAACTTCCCATCAAAATGAGCAGTTTGAAGGAGTCCAACTTAAGGTCCTCTCCAAAGCGCTCTTTGTAACGGGCAAGAGATACGTGGTCTGATAGGAAGGACCTAGTGACACCCTAAGTAAGTGAACATTCTGGCAAATTTTACAGAAGCTATTTACAAAGGGTATTGATGGCATATGCTTGAAAGGGGTCACAGCATTTCAGATTTATAAATACATATACAAAATTAAGATTTATAAAGGAGAGCTGGGTGGTGGTAGTACACACCTTTAATTCCAACACTTGGAAGTTAAAGGCAGGCAGATCTCTGTGAGTTCGAGGCCTGTCTGGTCTACAAGAGCTAGTTCCAGAACAGGCACCAAAGCAACAGAGAAACCCTGTCTCGAAAAACCAAAATGAATAAATAAATAAAATAACAATAAAAAGATTTATAAAGGAACAAATTGTGGGTACATGCACTAAAACTGACATTTCTCTATTGTTTGATATTTTGGCTTTCTCTTCCTACTGACATGAGAACTCAGTTATTGCGCAGGGACCACACTGTTCTTTAGACCTGGATACCATCTGAGATAAACGATCTTATTTTGTGTCGTTTCTGGAGCTCACAGCATTGATTTAGCATTTGTTTCACTTCTACTTTGCTTCACAATGAGGTGCTCATACTTGTGTCTTCCCCATGAGCCCTGGAGGGTAGACATGTCTTGGCTTATTTTTATATCCCCCTTCGTTAAGACCTGACACCATGTTTATTACTTTCACCTATAAGGCTTGTGTCCTGGATAGATTTGTGTCAACTTGACACAAGCTAAAGTCACTAGGAAGAGAAACTCTCAATTGAGAATATGTACCCATAAGATTGGCCTGAAGACAAGTCTGCGGTGCATTTTCTTGATTAGTGCTGACGTGGGAGGGCCCAGGCCATTGTGTGTGGTGCCAGCCCTGGGCTGCTGGTCCTAAATGCTATAAGGAAGCAGACTGTGCAGGCCAGTAATCAACACCTCACCATGGCCTCTGCATGGCTCCAGATTCCTGCCCAGACATCCCTGGATGATAGACTACAAGCTGTAAGGTGAAATAAACCCTTACCTCCCCAAGTTGCTTCTGATCATGGTGCTTTAGCACAGCAGTAGAAACCCTAACTAAGACATCACGCACGATTAAAGGAAAAGGTGGTAAACAGCAAGGAAAAGTGGAAAAATAAGAGGAAACCGAGTTACAGGAAAATACATTACAGATGTGTATATGCCAACTCATGGAGCAGGTGACATGAAGTTATACCAAAGGACATCTATCTTTCCAGTTTAACCAGTTCAGCCAGTTCTTTAAATGTCTGTCATTGAGCAGAGGGTTGAGATGATTCCATGGGTCTGGAGATGGCCCTGCTGTAAGTCCATTTGAAACCTATACAAAGCTTGTGTCTCTAGCTTATGTGGTTGAAATGGGTTCTGGGGCACCAGGACCCTTTGTGGTCCTGGTGGAAGACTAGCTGATGGTAGAGGGCATGCTACGGTCAAATGTGCCCACTCTCCCAATTCTGAGTTCTGGTCCAGGAGAAATGCAAGGTTTTGCAGATAACCCAAGATGAGGAGGCCTTCAGCTGTGATTCTCCCATGAAGCATCTTGACTCATCACTCTTAGCTTCCAGTACATCCCTGTCCCTCTGTGGCCACCAAGTTTTTGAGGTGTGAGGATTTGGGAATTGCATCCCAAGTGAAGGCCTTGTCACACAGCGTTTCTTGCTGGCCTTCTCCTCTCTCCTTGTCTCTCAGCCCTTATCCTGCCCTGGTAAGCCATGGAAACTAACTTTTCCCTTCCCTGAGACAGGTCACGGAAAATAGAATTCTGTCTTTCCAAAGGAAGCCCACACATACACTACCCATTTCCACAGGAGACCTACTCAGGCCCAGAAGGAAGGAATGCAGTAACGGAGGTGCCAACAGAACCTCAGACACACGGCACTGGTTTCCACTTCCGTCTCAGGTCTGTGGATCACTGACATTTGGTACAATCATATTTTTGCACAGTCGTTCATGGTTCGTTGACCCTAAACATGGAATAGATGGTTCACCCTGGGTCCTCAGGTCTTCAGTCTGAGGGCTTCTGTGTCATATAAAGCTGTGATCGAATAAGTAGGAGACACTTTGTGCTTAGTGGCCCGTCTTTCCTTATAGGGTGTCTGAGAGTTTGTGATGGACAGGAAAAGGTTTACCCTTTTCTGCCCCTACCCAAGGCACAAGGAATTACCATTACCTTTTGAAAATTATGTGCACTTAAATTCCAAGCCACACTTCCCGTGCTGTATATATTTCATTAGTAATACATATTATTCTAGAAAAAGGCACATTTTATTCAGAAGCTTCTAGACATCTTTTCATGTATACACCAACTCCATCTTATTGTGGAAAAATATACATTTGCGCACAGATGCATCTAGGCCAACTGTCCGTGTCAACAGACAGATGCTGTCGTCTTTCTTCATATTTGCAGATACTTCTGTCCTATGAATGAAGCCTTAGTTTCTTAACCAGCTTTACTGCTGGCGTTCAGAGCATTTCTGACTTGTCACCATTTTGATCGTCCATTCCCGAACACTGTCGCTAACGGGCTCAGGGGGATATGGGGTTTTCATGGCTCATAGTTCATAAGCCATTTCCTTCTACATCGTATCATCAAATCCTCAGAACAAGCAAGTGAGGTAGATACTTCCAGAAAAGCAGGCTTGGAGAGGTTGAATTGACCAAGAAGGGAGGAAAAGTGTGACTTAAAATCAGAATTACTAACTTCCGGACTAATTTTTCCCAACTCAACCCCAACTGATGATTACCTAAACACATTCAATTACAAGATTTAAGGGGAAAAAAAACAATATGAGTGAAAATTTAATTTGATATGAAAATCTTCTTTCATATTACTAATTTTAACATTATTGCATTTTTAGAGAATTCTTTCAATTTCAGAGTTCTTGGAAAGTGCTTCAATTCTTTTAATCTTTATATTAATTTGTTCCCAATTAATAATTCCTAGATTGTTTTACTTATATCTGGAAGATGTTTTAACAAATAAAACATCCAGTCACAGTAGATGCTGAATCCACTAGAGATCTTGGCCTGTCTACTAGGGGCTGGAGATCTTTCTCCTCTCTGCTCACTCACAAGAGTTCTCTGGGGAGTGAGTTATGCAGCTGATGTCAACCTCTAGCCCCTGTCATGCCGACTGGAAGGGTCCACAGGGCACACGGCCATGCAGTAGCAAAGCCTCTGCTTTAGAACTGCTTTTATTTGTTGACTGATGGAAAAACAGATGCCACTATTAATAAGCAAAACACGGCAGTGTGCCGATATTTAAAATTATGTTTGTTTGTATTATTAGGAATTATGTTTTAAATTTTTATTTGCTTATTTATTTGTTTGGGGTTTTTATTTTGGTTTGTTTTTCAAGACAGGGTTTCTCTGTGTAGCTCCGGCTCTCCTGGCCACTCTGTAGATCAGGCTGGCATTAAACTCAAGACAGCAGCCTGCCTCTGCCTCCTGAGTGCTGGAATTAAAGACATTCATTAACATGCCTGGCTAGTTACTATATTTTTAACATTATCTGCCATTTTATAGTAAACCATATTGAGGTTACTTTGCTATTTTATGAAATAAAACAAAAACATACATGATTTCCCTGTCTTAACTTCAGGTTCAGGCCAAGGCAATGATGCTTTTATCTTAAACAAGACTTCGGAGGCTTTCTCCTCTTTCCTTCCCCACTGTGTGCATGTTGCATACATGTGCCCATGCACACACGTGCTCAGATATGCAATTTCTGAGACCCTGTCCTCACACTGCAAAAGGAATTTACAGTGAAAAACAATGGTGGAGGGAGAGCCAAGAAAAGGCAACAAGATAGCTGGATCGATGGGCCCGGGAATCTCAGGGGTACTGGCTAATGTTAGCATAGCTTGGAGACGATCTAGTCATTTAATGAAACACGGAGAAGAGAGAGGTGCATTTGCTATTCTAAAAGCCACAAGTCAGTGAATGCAAATGCGTCCTACTCAGAAAACCAAATTAAAGGAGCTGCTGGGAATTCTCTGCATAGTTAACAGAACAATTTTTCTCCTCTTTAAGGCTGTGTTTACCCTTCGGAAATTGCCTACCCTGGAAGCCTGGAGCCTAGAAATGCACCATTTCCAGGACTGATGTGCTGCATTAGCTGGGCTCTGTCCTTCAAAAGAAGCAACAGGGGATCCATCATTGTCCTGGACAGCTTCTGCCCGAGAGCTGCAGCTGCAGGGAAGGAATGTGGCCTCCAGGACTGGTGTGGAGCTCTGCAGCAGATGACAAGCCTGTTGGGTGGTCAGAGCCTGGGCCTTCCTTTTGATTCATGGCCACATTTCAGCACGAAAACCGCTTAAGAAATGGGAGTCGAGAGAAACGCCTTCCACAGACTCTAACAGAGAGCGAGGAACTGAATAGGCATGAAGGGAGCACACGGCAGGCCCCTGAGATTTGACGATGTGTCAGTCAAGAGCACGCTCTTATTCAGGAGGCGCATCCTTTGTTCAGACTGCAGGGGGAGCTTGCTTCCGGTTCCACTCTCCTTCTCCCGGCAGACCATGGTGGTCTCAAATCACGGAAATGATTTAGCCCAAGCTAAAGGGGAATTAGATGTGGGCTATTAGTGTGCAAGGGTGTATTAGCCCCCCTCTGGGCCTCTGTCTCTGTGTCTATGACTGTGTTTTTCTAGTCTCTGGCCTGTGTCTCCCCCATCTTTACTCTGTTCTTTTTGGCAGGAGACGCCTCCCCACCACTCTGAGTAACTTGTTGCCAATGATCATCACTGAGGAGTTCATCTCTTATTCTCAGTTCCAGAGTCAAGACAACAATAACTTATAAACAAAAATAATATACCACCAGCTCTTGGAGGCAAAGACAGATGGATCTCTATGAGTCTGAGGCTATCCTTCTCTATATAGTGAGACTCTGTGTTGAGGCAACACATACCCTCTGCCCTTGTGGAATAATAGTTGAGTAGAACTACAAAGATACTACCCAAAGAAGATGCTGAAATTGAATCACAACACAAGAGAAGATATGTCACCTTACAAGCTGCTGAATAATCGCATATGGGGATTGGCTTTGTAGAGTGGGCATGCTGGAAATTCCATCATTATAGAATGACATTTAGAATGCACCCTGAGGAAAGAGTAGTTGGTCAATCAAAGGAAGGGACAAGAGCATCCTAGACAGGGATCTGTGTGGTCTTTGAGGACTGTATGTACCAGCATGGCTGGACTGTGGTTCAAGAAGCAAAAAGTCAGTGAGAAAGAGCTGAGGACAACTCTGGAGCCAGACCGTGTAGGTCTTGTTGACCAGGATCAGGATCTGTGGTTTTATTAGTGAGAAGCTGGGAAGAATTTTAGCAGAAGCCTCATTCTGTTGGCTTATTTTAAGCTGTCCTTCTATAAATGTGTGAGCTGATATAACCAAGAAGCAACAACAGAAGCAGCGAGATCAGTTGGCAGCTCCTTTCAAGGTTACAGAAGGGAAACCACTCTGGTCTTATGGCCCAAGGTAACAGGACCAGCAAGAGAGACAGAGGATGCACTTGGGAACTAAGAATGATAGGTATTCGGGGAGAATTTTGTGTTGGGAGTGGGTGAGGAGCTAAAAGACAGAACCAATGTCTGTCATGTTCTCCATATGTTCTCCATATTTCTGGTCTGGTCTGGTCTAGATGGACACTGGTGAGGTATAGGGAGAGGAACACTGGAACAGGGGCACCCATGGTAGGAAGAGAAACCATTCTGTTTGGATATTTCAACCTTCTCTGAGACTCCAAAGCAGAGTGGACAAGAAGGCAACTGTATGTAGCAATCTGGAACTGGGCGAGGGAGGACCATAAACAGGAGACTCACCAGGACAGACGAGTTTCTTTAAATGATGTGAAAGAGGTCTGGAAAGATGATCTAGCAGTTAAGAGTACTCGCTGTTCTTTCAAAAGATACAGCGTCAACCCTAACTCCAGCTCGGGTACTCCTCTGTGGACAAGTAGTGCACACACACGGACACCTAAACAAAAATAAAGTAAATTCCTAAAAGGATGAAAGAGAATGCATGAGATCATCCAGGTTAAAGCACTGAAAGGAACACAAACAGGGCCAAGATTGGGCCTGTACAATGCCAGGGTTTACAGTTCAGATGCAGAAAAATCAACTAGGGACCTCAAGATGGTTAATGGGATAAGCTTATCCAAACTGGCTAGCAAGGAAAGAGGGGAAAGCAGGTGGTGGGACAAAGATTACCACCCGACATGGAACCAGGACCTACTTTTAGACACGTGAGACTGGCCAGGACCCGTGCTTGTTTTCTTCTTCCAACTGCCTTATGTTTTGTGTTTCTGGTAAAGATTTTACTCCCAAATCTGTCAGCACAGCCATCCATTCAACAAGTCTACCCATCGGACTTGGCATTTACCCTGCTAAGTCCGAGACTTCCCACTAAGGTGCCGGGGCACAAAGGAACAAAAGGAGGAGCCCTCGTTTCTGTTTCCTTCCCCCACTGACTTTGTTTTCTGGCTCTAAGGGGACAGAGCAAACTGCTTCTCCGCGTGTGATGACTGTCCTGGGAGTCGGTCTTCATAAAGCAGCCTCAGGTCCCAGATTGATTACGTCAAGTTAGCAGCAGCAGCAACAATGGCAAGGACAGCCGCACCATGATTAGAGCCATCTTCCTTTTAGGGAAGAGAGGGGATATTTCTATTCTGCAAACCCTCACCCAACACTGTGTCTTCACAGCCTAGATTACCCCTTCCTCGCTTAAACCTACTTCCCCTCTGTTAGCTTGGCTTCTTGAAAGTTTGCATTTTCTCTCAGCCTGTCAACGTGAAGAACTCTTCTGGAGTGGTGCCTTGAAGGTCAGCACAGCACCTCCAAAAGACTGATGACTCTATCTTCTCAAAAGACAGGCCTGCTGTTCTTCACTGCCTGACAGTGAGCCTCCTTCTCTTCTTCCACCCGACGACACCCACTTCTGACTCACCACCATCTGTTTAGAACTGCCCTCGCCCCAACTCCTGCAAAGTCTCCTTTCCCTTCTTCCTGCCGTCACGAGGACCTAGCTCTTGTGGACCATTTACCCATCTAGATTTGGAAGAACAGTTCATTTTGCTCAAGTCCCCTGTGTAGATTGACAAGCTGCTAACTGACCTTCTGCAACCGTTACTTCTGGGGTCAGAATACCCATCTCCACTTCCTTTTCTCATTCTCTGGACTGTAGGCAACTGACCAGCAGTTCTTGTGCTCCACGCCAACTGCAGCCTCTGGCCTGTCTACTCTCTGTCCCTTAACCCATCCCAGCAATGCTTGTTCCAAACCAGATTTTCATACACACACACACACACACACACACACACACACACACACACACAATCAGCAGTGTACTGTGCAGCACTTAACTTTTTCTTCTCCCTAAACTCTGAATCCACCCTATCAGCAGATTGCCTCATGGCCATTTTGGAAGTAGGTAGGGGCATAAATCCTTGGTAAATAGATAGAGCCCATCAGCTTGTGTTTGCCTTGGCAGGTGATGAATTACAGGAATTCGACTTCCAGCCAGTGAGAGCTGTTAACACGGCAATGACTCCACCAAAAAAGAGGGTGCAGAATGTCTTTCCCTAGGGGGGGTCTTTCAGAATGAAATGAAGCTGCTTCAGATGATTGAGGGGGACAGATTAGGTGACTTTTCAAAACTGCTTCCAGTGTTGTTTCTACTATTCATCTTTCCCCCAACTCTGCCCTCTGGTTCCAGGAACTTGAGTGCTGTTGTGTTGTGATGGGCCATGCCCATCCTCCCCACCCTGGGGCTCTGTTGCCTGATTTACTATTGGGGTAAATCCATCAAAAGTTATCTGAAATGTTCTTTGAAGAACACAGTCAGCTCTAGGATCCTGATGTCCTTTTATGTCTGTCCCTGAGTGATGCTGCTGCATCTGTTCTTATGCAAGACTCTGTCTTATAGTTACAGATTCGCTGAATTTGTTAGCTTGTGTTCATCACTCCACAGCTTGAGTACATGAGAGAACTTCTCTGAGGTGCTGAAAGTCTCCTGAGAAATGATTAATCTGTAGAACTCTTTGCTGGATGGAGCCCAAAGGTATGATCCTGAAAAGCCTTCCGAATGTAAACCCAAAGAATATAACCTCACCCTCTTGTTCAGCACAGGTACACAGGATACATTAGCCATCTGATGGTACCAATGGTTTGCATTAGCAGTGGTGTGTGCATTATCAATCGTGTATGGTGTGTGTTAGCAACAGCGTGTGTAAGTGATGGTGTGCATTAGCAATGCTGTGCGTTAGCAATGGTGTGCATGTTAGTAGTGGTGTATGTTAGCAGCGGTGTGAGTTAGCAGTGGTGTGTGTTAGCAGTGGTGTGAGTTAGTAATGGTGTATGTTAGCAGGGGTGTGCGTTAGCAGCAGTGTGCGTTAGCAGCGGTGTGCATTAGCAGCGGTGTGCATTAGCAGCGGTGTGCGTTAGCAGCGGTGTGCGTTAGCAGCGGTGTGCGTTAGCAGCGGTGTGCGTTAGCAGCGGTGTGAGTTAGCTGCGGTGTGTGTTAGCAGCAGTGTGAGTTAGTAGTGATGTATGTTAGCAGTGGTGTGAGTTAGTAGTGATGTATGTTAGCAGTGGTGTGAGTTAGTAGTGGTGTATGTTAGCAGTGGTGTGAGTTAGCAGCGGTGTATGTTAGCAGCAGTGTGTGTTAGCAGGGGTGTGAGTTAGTAGTGGTGTATGTTAGCAGTGGTGTGAGTTAGCAGCGGTGTATGTTAGCAGCAGTGTGTGTTAGCAGGGGTGTATGTTAGCAGGGGTGTGCATTAGCAGCGGTGTCCGTTAGCAGCGGTGTGAGTTAGTGGTGTGAGTTAGCAGCAGTGTGAGTTAGCAGCAGTGTGAGTTTGCAATAGTGTGTGTTACTCAAGTGTTTCAGCTGCTTCACAAGCATGCTCCACCAGAGGGAAACTTCCCCAAACCAGATCATATCATTAGAGGGAGAAGGGAGAGCACAGTTGCCTTCCAAAGATAGTCTGCTGTATAATAAAGGAGGGAGATCCAGAAACAAGGGTGAGAGTCTGTCTCTGTACCTAGACAGACCCAAGTGTCGTCCAAACTCCACTGTCACTTCCTCACGTCACGTCACCAATCCTTACTGAACCCCAAGTTCTTCTGTGGAAGGAGGATAAATGTAAGACAGTTGCTAGGGCTGAATGAGTGAACATACTGTGTCCAAGTGGTATCCAGTGCGTGTTAAATGGGCCCTGAATTTAGCTGGGCTGCTTTGTTGAAGAGATGCCTCAGAAAGCGTGAGAACAAATAGCTCCTCAGAGAGTGTCATTAGGAGGCAGAGGGGACAGTCTATAGTCTCTCTCTTATTGTGGCTTCTATTTCCGGATTTTGTTACAGTCAATTGAAGACCAAAATACTAAATAGAGAAAATTCCAGAAATAAGCAGCTCAGGTGCTCTAAATAGCAGGTTATTCTGAATAACGTGCTGAAATCCTGAGCCACCGCGCTTCTCCCCTTCCTGGGTGTGAACCGTCCTTTCCCCTGTGTATCCGTACTGGATGCACTGCCTGCCCGTTAGTTACCCCGGCCCCATCAGAAGTCATCTCTATAAAAACCAACTGCTGGATTACCACCCTCCTCGTGTTCTAATAAGCCCATTTTAACTAAAATGACCACAAGCGTGAGGGCAATGACACTAGCAAATCCGACAGACTAGAAAGAAGCTAGGGCACACACCCGAGAGGAACGGGGCTCTCCGCCATTCTTTGTACTTCTCCCATCTGCTAATCTCCCTCCATGTAATGCCCCTAGCTCTGCTTTTCTTCAGTCATCCCTAACCCCGCCTCAGACTCTCACTCTCTGTTCCTCAACCCCCTGCAACACAGCCTATTCCACATTCCCACAGCCCAGAAGCCTCTACAAGAGCATCTCGGGGTTGGCTTCTTGTTTCTTTTCATTTGGGTTTTATTTGGGGGTGGGGAAGGAGGTATGAGCATATGGAAGCCCAAGGTCTCTCTTGGTGTCTTCCTTGATTGCTCTCTACTTTACTTTTCAAGACAGGCTGAATTTCTCACTGAACTTTGAGCTCACTCACGGACTAGGCTGACAGGACAGTGAAACTCAAGGAGCTGCTGTAATGATTTCAGCCACATAAGGCCGATATTTCCGGGTTCTAGGGGTCATGCATGTGCAGAGAAGCCCTCAGGCAGAAGTGCCTAATGGCCCCCGGGGATGTTAAAGGGCCCCGAGTGACCCACATACAGCATGGATTACATCATCCATGTATGACTCAGCTCAGTCCTTGCATGTATGCGTGAGCCCCGTTATCTGTGTCAACCCCCTGTGTGTATGCGCTAGGCAGGTTTTAAAAGCTGGATGAGCCATCTTCCTCTCTCTCTCTCTCTCTCTCTCTCTCTCTCTCTCTCTCTCTCTCTCTGTGTGTGTGTGTGTGTGTGTGTGCGCGCGCACCGACTCCCCAGGCCTGTGCACGCCCCCTCTAATAAACTCCTAAGTGGGTTTGTCGCGTGTTCCGTGTTTCCTTCTCACTTGCGCCAGGTAATTTCATCTGCCTGTCCCTACTCCCCCAGCACTATGCTTGTCCGTGCTCCTGAGTCTGTATTCTCACCCCATCACGTGTGAGTGTAGACTGCTCAGGAACTCTGAGCATGATGAAGCCCTCTATGCACTTCATGTTTTTCTCTACCTGGGAACTCAGTGGGGGCTCACAACCAGGCAGGGGCATAGAGGAGCTATGTATAGTGGGGGTTTTATGCTCGGCTTTGTTACCACCCCAAGCCTGGGTGACTATCCAAAGTCACCCTGCATCAAAAAAAAAAAAAAAAAAAAAGACACAGCATTAGAAGATCTGAATTCCACATGAGGTTGATGTGCAGTGAACAGCATCCCAAGTGTTATGTGAGGCCATAAAAGCCTTGTGTCACCTGGCTTTGATCTGACATCTGAAAGGGGGTGTCAGGTAGGTACAGCCATCATGGTTTTCTGTTGTGTTAAGAGCCTTCCCTGCCAGCCTAGACTGTGTGCTTGTACAGATATGCCTTAGACAAGAGAAGACAGAGTCAATGAAAGAACACATTCCACATGAAGAAGTCTACAAGGGGCAATTAGCGACTTCTTGGGGGTTGGAGAAAGGAAGACTCAAAAACGGAAGACGAACAGTTTATATGAGCTTCATCAATCCACAAGCAACAGAACCAGAGTTTGATGCGGATCCACCTCATTCCACCTTGTTTACCTTTCCCGTAAATTCACACAACTCTTTCCTCTATCTTAGGGTTTTCTTTTAAAGTCAAATCCTAAATTATTCCTATGGACAAATTACATTATCCTAAATTAGCACTTAATAGAGCATTCTCCTTCCATGAAATATTTTCAATAGAATATCTAATTTAGTATATGAGATTTTGGCTATGTGAACAAGTCCACTATGTAAACACACATTGAGCCATAACACACTATCCCTCTACATACAATTATTTTTAATTAAAAATAAAATTAAGGGAACTGAAGAGATGACTCTGTGACTTAGAACATTTGTTGCTCTTGCAAAGGACCTGGGTTTTATTCCCAGCACCCACGTGGACCTCCAGTTCCAGAGTATCTGATGTCCTCTTCTGTCTTCTTTGACAGCAGGCTACATACATGCAGTAAAGCACTCATTAGATATAAATAGCTTAAATCTGTCGATAGATAGATAGATGAAAATTTGAATTACATTAAGAATCATTTTCATAGAAAAAGAGTCACATATACATCAACTCAATCACTAATCCATTGCTCAAAAAACTGTGCCTCTATCTGATTATAGTAGATGGCTAGTTCAGTTACCCTCCCCAGTATTGCTAGGAGGCTTAGCTGGGATCATCTTTGTGGATTCTGGGGCCCCCAGGTTCCTCCCTAACACCAAAATGCCACCCCATGAAGATGTCTCTTTTGTTACTCTCCCCCTCCGACGAGGGTCAAGCACATCTGACCCATTTCCAGGACAATTGTCACATGGGCTTCAGCTTTGCAAGCCCCCTGCATAAATGTTCTCACGGGGCCTCTAGCCAAGGACTATGTCTGCCTCCCCCAGGTCCCCATATTGCTGTCTGGTATGCTATTCATTGTGTATTAATGAGAAAAGTAAAAAATGATGCCGAGGCCAGCCAATCAAGAAGCTAGAGGGGGAAGACTTCCAGTTCTCTTGATTATTAATGTGAGTAAGCTCCCACTAATCTATTATCCCATATGCTGGCAGGTTACAAGTTGAAGACAATCGTCGAAAACTTGGGTTGGAAAAGGCATTACCAGCCACGTGTGTGGCCATTAAGAGTCAGACGAAGGTAGAGAAAGCACAGCAGAAGAGCGCCCCTTCTTCCCTCTCAACAAAGAAACCAAACCCAAAGAACAACAAAGCCCAAACCCAGTGAGATATACATTTAGCAGGCAAACAGGGCCAGAGGCTCTGGGTAGCTGTAATTAGCGACCAATGAGAATTGGCCCAGAGTTCTAGAGTCCCTTTGATGAGATCGTTACTGTCTACACTTACCCAATTCTGCACAAAAACTTAGCTCTCTCATCTGCTCACGACTTTCTCGGGGTCCATGCCATGCAGAACACAAGGAGCTTATAGATGTAAAATGTGGTCACCGACAGGAGATTGCCAAAGAACCCCGGAACTCTGCATGCTCACCTGGCTCCCGTCATGTCTGTTTTCCTCCTGTTGCAATTTTGCACCTCCGTTTTCAGCTCTAACAGTTAGAGAGAAGAACATGCGCAAACCCCAGGATCGTGGAAAGGGTTAAGAATGCAGAGGTTGAAAGCTTGCTGCAGGGACTTGGAAGATGGCTTGCTTGTTAAAATTCAACCTCTCAAACCCATGTTTAAAAAATCTGGGCAAAGTGACACACACTTATAATCCCAACAGTGGGGGATGGATGCTGGTGGGTCCCTGGTGCTGGCCTAGGCTACTTGATGAGTTAGATGTCAGTGAGAGACACCCACTGTCCAGTCTCAAAAAAACAGGGTGAACAAAATGTAAGGAATGACAGCTGAGGTTGTCCTCTGGCCTCCAGGGGTACACCCACACATATGCACATACATCCCCATACACAGGTACATCCTACATGCACACACAGAGAGGGAGAGAAAGAGAGAGAGAATATGCTAAAGACATAAATCACACATGCAATCTGTAAGTCTTCCCTATTTGAAAAAAAAGTCAATTTACTTTGCTAATATTTGCATACACTATCAGTGTCCAGGAAGTGCTGAGGATACTGAACAGAACATTTAAATTTTCTATCCTTAAGGAGTTTGCATTCAAACCAGAACAGACAGAAAGGAACGTAATAATTCAATAATGTAATGATTTTAGATACTGAAACACTCTTTAAAAAAAAAAAAAGTAGGCAGGCGGGAAGACAGCCAGAGGCCCACCTGCTGCCTTGGGCGTGTGTCACGACAATGAGCAAATATGTGGTAGAGAGAGGGGAGAGAAGGAGAAGTGGGGAGATTTGTGTTCTGTGAAGTGAGCTGCTGGAGCATGTGAAGTGGTTGGTCCTGCAGAACCACAGCCAAGGATCTCCATGGAGATCAACAGTAGGATATCTGAGGGGAGTCTCGATGACGGTCCATCGTTGATGATGTAGCAGAAGCCAGAGGCCTTGAACCAGACCAATGACTGGAAGCAATGAAGCTTCCACTGGAGCCCAGCTTTCCTGGTGTTTGGCCTTTCTTCATTCCCTCACAGCCTCCAGTCTGGGTTCCAGCCTCCCAGCAGTAGTGGGAGAGCGGTGAGGTGAGGAGGAGGATGTTTCAGGCAGGGGGAAAGAATGTACTCAGTGACGGTAGAGTGATTGTCAGTCACACACAGAGCCCTAGACACCATTCTCAAAACCGCAAGAAGAGCAACAAACAGCCTGGCCTTTGAGCAGCATCTGAATGAGGAGGGGAAAGTAGAGATGAGGAAGGGAAAGTAAAGACAAGGAAGGGAGAGTAGAGACGAGGCTATCTGAAAAAGGGCCCTTCTCAGCTGAGAGAAGAGCAGAAAGCAAAGGCTCATCTAGCTTTTGGTCCCTTTACGAGAAAAAGGACAAAGAAGGGGCTGCAGAGATGGCTACGTAGTTCGAAGCATCTACTGCTCTTGCAGAAGATCGGAGATTGACTCCCAGCACCGCCGTTGGGTGGCTCACAACTGTTTGAGCACCCATGACTCTCCTCTGGATTCCTTGGTCACCAGAACTTGGCACACACATTCTCACATAGATAGATAAACACATAATTAAAACTAAATATCTTTAAGAGACCTGAGAGGTGAGGTCTGAGCTTTCAAGAATGAGATGAGTGTTGCATGGAACAGGCTAGAGGGGGCTGGAGAGATGGCTCGGTCTTGTTCTAGTTTGGCTTCTGTGGCTGTAATAAAACCAAGGGTAAAAGCAACCTGGGGAGGAAAGGGCCTATTTGGCTTACATGTCCAGATCACAGCACATCACTGAGGACGTGAGAGAGCAGGAACTCAGGCCGAAGCTGATACTATGGAGGAATGCTGCTTAATGGGTCGCTTGCTCACTGGCTTCTGTTTAGGTGTCTTTCTTCGATAGGCCAGGACCACCTGCCTAGGGATGATATGGTCCCCAGTAGGGTAAGACCTGCTGTACCAAGCATCCATCAAGACTGTGCCTCAGACATCCCCTAGGCCCATCTGATCAGACAGTTCCTCAACTGAGTTCCTGTAAATTATGTCAGATGAGCACACCACTAACCTGCACTCCACCGTTGCAGAAGACTAAAATGTGGTTTCTAGTACCCATGCTGAGTGTAGTGGCATTTCATATGTATTTTAATAAATAAAGCTTGCCTGAAGATCAGAGAGTAAAACAAGTCCCACTGATCAGCCTTACAGACACCTTTAATCCCAGTAGCCACACTAGATTGCCATAGAAACCGGGAAGTAGTGGTGTATGCCTTTAATCCCAGCACTAGAGAGGAATATAAGATGGAAGGAGACAGCTCTCATTCACAGTCTCATTCTGAGATTCCTGGGGGCAGGATCGCCATTTCTAACTGAGGTCAAGGTAAAAGCCAGTGGCTGGTTGTTTTGCTTCTCTGACCTTCAGATTGAACCCCATTTTCTATCTCTGGGTTTTTATTAATCGTGCTATACCAGGTGGCTCACACCACCTGTAGCTCTATCTCAGGAGGCCCAGTGCCATCTTATGACCTCCTTAGGCGTGTGCACATAATACATAAAAATCAAACAAGCCTTTGCAAAATGGCAGAGGCTAGAGGCGGCACCCTTGTCCCCCTCCCCCATCCATGTAAAAACACCTACGAGAAAGCAGGCTCCTCCAAGATCCCTACTCTACCAGTGCCTTGCTCCTCGGGCCCCAGCCTCTGGAGCAGAGAGTGGTGCCCTTGTGTTGGTCACAAGCCCTTCAGGCTACAGCACGTTTCCAAAGCAGCCCACAGGGCCCAAGTCAGCCAGTGGGGAAGTTGACTCGGGGTAGGAGCTTTGCTGTAGCGGCCTTCCAAGCTTTGTTCTGATCTATAAAGGCCTCCTTCTCCTCCCCCTCATCCTCCTCCTCCTTTTAAGGAAGGTTGAACCCTGTGAGCTTCAGAAAACACAAAACAATACCATTCTCCATCTGCACCGTGCCTGGGAGTGGGCATCAGACAAAACAAAAGCCAGGTCCCCCGCTCTTTACACCAAGAGTGTCCATTTCCTTCTCACTAAATATTATTTCCTTCAAAGGCTTTTGCTAAATTACCAGCCACTTTACAGCCTAAACACGCCCTGTTGTAGTGTGTGTATTGTACTTAGCCATAAAATGTTTTGAGGTTTCTTGGTTTGGGAATAGGTATAAAATTACAGTCTATTATTATCATAAATTCCCTTTCATCACTACTGGTTATATTTCTTAGCTCTAACCGAAATAACTCTTAGTCTGCTGACTGTTTGCTGCCTTCAGATACAGGAGGATGGGCCCCCAGTTCCACCCCATCATCTTTTGCTGAGCTCTCTCTGTTCGGTTCTTTTAATCTCTCGCCATAAATCAAGTTGTCTTTCTCCATCACTCTTGCTGCTTCTCCCCAAACACTCAGCCCATTTGTCTGTACCTGGCTGGTAATTAGGAGCGCAGAGCGGAGTGCAGCCTTCCAGGTGGAGTCTCGGCAGAGTCATCCAGTGCTGCTGAGAAGATCCATTTCCGTTGCCTCTTGGGCCCCACATCTCACTCCAGACAGAACCAAACTGCAGACAGCACAAAGGAGAACAACAGAGGTTACCAAAGCCCAGCAAATGGGTATGGGAGGAGGAGGAGACAAAGCCAGGTTGCATCTTATTTAGACGCCAGAATAGTTGCAGGGACACAGAGGGAAGGGGTTAATTCCCTCCTCCATCTTCGGGGACAAGTGGTGCACGCAAACCATCATTTTGTCTATCTCGTGTAATGGTGCAGATTATGTACCTGAGTCATCAACTGTCATCCCTCCAACAGGTGGGTCTAAGGGCACACACGTCGAATGCCACAGAGGAGACATTGTCTGTTCAGTGTTATATGTGTGAGGCTCAGTTTCCCAGGGGTTCGCTCTTTCTAGAAGTAACGAGGGGACTCCCTTCATGGTCAAATAATAGGGCTGGCAAGATGGCTCAGCAGGTTAAGGCACCTGCGACTAGGCTTAGTGGCCTGAGTTCAATTCCCGGAACCCACACGGTAGGAGATCTCATTCCCACAAGTTGCCGTTTGACCTCACCATGAAAGCCTTGGCAAGGGTGTGTGCATGCACAAGAACATTCACACACACATTCACAGTCATACATACTCACACACACATATGCACTCACACACTCAAAAGATGTAAAGAAAGTATAAAGCAGCCAGTTAGTAGTCAAAGTGAGTGTCTCAGCTTGTCATCACGCTGAGGTCACAACCAGCAACTTGTGTTCTCTCTCCTTCCCTCCCTCTCTTTTCATTTGTATTTTTTTTTTTGAGACAGTCTTGTTATGTAGCCCAGGTTAGTCTCAAACTCAGTCTTTTGAGTGCCAGGCTCTATAATTATTCTTTCTACACTTGATCTTAGCCAACAGACTGAGAAGCAATCAAATTACTCTTTGTTACCTGCATTTCTCCCTTTCTCCATGATCCCTCACACACACCCCACCCTTGCTCCTGTCACAAAAAAGGGGCACTTTCCTAGCTCCTCACCCACAGAGACCTGGAATTAATTCATTTTCTCATTAGCAGCTTTAAGAAAGGAGAAAACCACACCAGGTAGATAGTTTGAGTGGATTTGAATCTGTCTCAGCTCTCTGGCAATTTTGCCAGCTCAGTGTTTGCCTGTCCTGGTACTTTTCTATTGTTGTGATAAAACACCATGACCAAGGCAACGTATAGGAGAAAGTGTTTATTAATAGAGCTTACAGTTTCAAAAGGCGACCGTGACCATCCTGGAGGGGAGCATGCAGGCAAGCAGGCATGGTGCTGGAGCAGTGGCTGAGAGCTTCCATGTGATCCACAAGCAAGAAGCAGAAAAGGACTAATTGGGCCTGGCACGAGCTTTTGAAACCTCAAAGCCCACCCCCAGTGACACGCCTCCTCCATCAAGGCCACACCTCCTGATCCTTCCCAAACAGTTCCACCAACTGGTGGCCAAGCATTCAAACATATGAGCCTAGGGAAGCCATTCTCATTCAGACCACCACACTGCCCTCGTTAAATGCCTGCTCCTGCATTATCCACCATATCTTGCTGTAGAGTCGGCAGGCGACAGACATTAGGGAGGAAGCCCCCAAAAGTACATTGGCAATGCTTCTGAATCATAAAACCCTGGGCCTGTCACTTGGTGCTCCTATTAGCTATGTGATTCGGTAGGTTATGTAACCACCTGTGCCTCTGTTTTGTCAAGGACGGATGAGAGGCCATGTCAAACTCCTGACTAAGAGCAAGCATTTAGACTTTGCTGGTTCTCTTCCCCTGCAAGGCAAACTCACACTGACAATGGGTTCTGGTAAACCTTGCAATCTCTCAAGCTCGTGGAGTTCCTATAACCATCCCTACATAGAGAACATCAGCATATGGGAGAGAATTCAAAGAATGCTGTTAGTCTAATCCATTAGCAAGACAGCATAGAAGTTCATAACCCAGCTTTGATCTGCAATTTGGAGGGAAAAAAATTTCCAAATACTTCTGGGATCATTTCTCCCCCTTGATGTGATATTGGAGTTTAACTCCCATTAACCATAACAGGCATAATGAGTCGGCAGCCAGGGGCAACGCACCCTCTAGTGCCTAATGAACACAAAATAAAACATTTCCTTTTATCTTCAACATCTACCCGAGTGATTTGAATAATGATATTCATATCTGTAATGCACAAGACCCTTCCATCAGCTCAGTATTGTCACTCAGGCTCCTATGGAATGCTGATAAGCATGGAGATCTTTCTGTGCTGATGTGGGCGTATGGACGGTACTGCTGCAGAGGAAAGCCTAGCAGCCAGGTCAGGGAGGCACAGGGGAGGTGAAGGACATTCTGCCGTCTTGCCACATTACCTTGCATCTTGCTCCTGAAGTCAATGGTACTGGGCAACCTGAAGTAAGAAACTCGAAATGGGGCACAAGTCACCTCTAGCAGAGCAGGAACACTGCCGCCTGATTGGGTGGCAGCGGGGCTGTGGTAATAATGAAAGCCATTTGCTCAGACTCGAGGATCTGCTGCGGATCCAGCTGGGATGCACAGATAGTTTGAGGAGTTGGTAAAGGAGGAACATTGTGCAAGGGTCAAGCTACACTGCAGTTCCCAGCGAAGGAGGGGAGAAATCTCAGTAGTCGTGTATGTTGCTGTTCTCATTGCTAAGATAAAGTGCCTATGGCAAGCAGCACTTACGGCTTCGGGAGATGGCTCTTGTCGTGCAATTGTAAGAACTGGAGTTCAGACCTCCAGCATCTGTCTGCCTAAAGCCAGTCAGGCATGGCTGCACACCCGGAATCTCAGTGCTTGGGAGGCAGAAACAGTCCCTGGAGCAAGCTGTGGGCTGAACTAGCCTAGCTGGTGAGCTCTGGGCTCAGCAAGAGAAAGTGAAAAGCATTCAGTGAAGAGACCGACATCATCCTTTAGCCTCCACACTCACACACACACACACACACGCATGCATACATACATGTGCATGCACACGTCCATGTGCCCACATACACATGCCCACATACATGTGCACACACACGCACATGTCTATGTGTCCGCATACATGTAAACACACGTGCACGTGTCCATGTGTCCGCATACAATGCACACATGCATAGTCCATGTGCCCACATACAGGGCACACATACATGTGCACACATATGTGTGCAATTCGCGCACACACATGTCCAGTGCCCACTACATACGAAAAAGCAGCAACTTAAGAGAGCATTTATTTTGGCTTGAGTTTAAGAGTGGACACGGTCCATCACCGCAGAGAAGCCATGAAGCAGGTGTGTAAGGTGACTAGTGATGCTGCATCTGTAGTCAAGATGACAGGATAGAGCAAACAAACATGGAAGCCCTTCCTCCACTGACTTACCTCCTCTATCAAGGCTTTTAAGGATGCTTCAACCCTGCACAACACCTCCACCAAGTAGAGGCCACGCCACGTTTTCAAACACGCAAGCCTGATGGAGACATTTCACATCCAAACCACAGCAGCGAAGCTGTCCCTCTCCCACACAGTCTCTGTGAGGTTCCAGAGCCGTGAGTCTTGTGTCTTCCAAACCTTTCTATCCCCACCTCTGAGCGAGTCTGGTACTGGAGAGTAGACAGGAGTGAGGCACTCACGGTGCTCTTGTAAAACACTTTCTATTGTACCATCTCACTTATCCCCTGCCACAAATCTGGGAGAGAGGTGGGGTGCTATACTCCATCACGAATAAAGAAACTGCAGGGCATGGTCACACATACACACTCATACACACACACACACACACACACACACACACACACACACACACCTGTAATCCCAGCAATTCAAGGTAGAGACAGAAGGCAGAAGGATCAGGAGTTCCAGGTCATCCTCAGCTACATGGTGAATTTGAGGCTAGCCTGGGCTACAAGAGATTCTGCCTCAAGCAAAACAAGAAACCAAAAAACAACAAAGAACTTGGATTTGGTTTCAAGAGTTTTAAAACTTGACCCAGTGTCTCCCAGTAAATATCCCAGCTGAGTCGTGAACCCAGCTCTATCTGGCACCGGAGTTTATGATCTGATGCCTGAGAACAGATTTGCTTAACAACACTGGCATAGGGTTAGGTGACTTGGGCAAAGGGTGTGGGACTTTTACACATTTCTATGAACCTCTCACAGCCCAGGAGTGCAAGCCGCAAGGACCTAAGACACTGGACCCTTAAAGTCATCAGTGATTAATCTCAGACAGTGGCTACAAGTTCTTTGTCTCATCGAAATGAAATTTAAAAAGTGAACAATCCTTGTGGGAGTGTTCGAAGTGAAAAGCAGGTTTTATTAAGAGTTACTACAGAAAAGTGAGAATTTGGAAAAAAAAAAGAAAGAAGAAAGGGAGGGAGGAAAAAAGAAAGAAAGAAAGAAAGAAAGAAAGAAAGACAGACAAAGAGAAACTCCTGAGAGTAGAAGGTGTTTCCAAGAGTGGGAAAATTAATTTCCTTTGTCTGGGGGTTTTATAGATCAACAGCAGAAACTAGGCAGAAACTGGCTAATCACTATGGAAGTCAGTTAATTCTCTGGACTATTCTGGACTAAGTCAAAGGATGGTCACAAGATCTATGAATGATACCCTGGCCCGATCAAGGAAATGACCCTGTTGTCCATGTGCAGCCGCACATTTGGGAAGGGCTGTAGCCTCCCTCTGTCCACCTCCAGCTCCAGCCCGACAGCCAGCCTTGACTTGGCTGTTAGTCACTTGGCCATTTACTACCCTTGGTTTTGTAGGTATCTCAGGGGCTGTGAATCACACAAAGCTGTCTTCCCTCACACAGGATCCGATTGTAGGTTTACCATGGGAGAGAGTTAAGCCTATAGAGCTTCAGGTTGGGTGGTGGGGTGGGGTTGTGGTTTTACTGTTGAGGTCATTAGCTCTTCCTCTCTGGGGCACCTGTGCTCTCTTCCCTCAGGCAGGTGCAAGCTCACTAGAAGCCATTCTTATTTACAGCTTAGTCTGTCACTATGAGCTTCATTAGCAAGGGTATATGACCACAGTGCCTTGAATATCCTCTTTCAAGGCTTCCAAACGGACTGCTAGCTATCCTTGGTCCAGTAGTCTGTTTCTCCTCCTACTTTCTAACTCGATTATCCCATACCCAACTACTAACTCTTTGTCATTTGAACCCAAACATGCCCTTCGGGCTGCAACATCTATTTCACTGTGTCAACAACCTGTAGTTTTCACCATGGGCCCCTTTCCTTTCTTACCTACAGGGATTGGATGACTGTTTCTTAGCAGTGTTATTTAGGAGACTTCTAAGAAAATGCGACCACGGTTAGGAGAATCAATTTAAAAATAATGAAACGTCGGGAGACAAGCAATGGTAAGAAGCAATTCCCAACCCTAGGCCCAAAGGGACAAAAAACAAAAGGACAGAGCACGATGCTGTCATGAGCGGAGCCTTCTATTGGTAATTATGTCTGCAGGTAGACGGATGCAGCCATTACCAGAGCCACGGCCTCAGTTCAGGGAGCAGGGAATAAAGACCGCAGGCTCTCTTTCTGCCATCTTACTTCTCGGCTCAGGCCTTCTATACTCCAAACTCACCAAGAAGCCAGAAAGCAAGCCAGTCTGGTGATGTGTGGATGCTCAGAACAAAACAGTCAAGGATGGGCTATGGGTTTGGGGAGAGCAGGCCACGCTGTTGTCAGTGAACAAGGGAAGCCTCTGCTCCACTGGGCAGTGGTTTTTATTAATTAGCTCTGGTTTTTTCTAAACCTACTACCCGCTTTGGGAGTTGGGAAAAGAACGAGACAAGGGCTGTGTTCGGGACTAACTACTAACAGTCCTGTGTAGTCGCTCTTTTCAGAGAGCACTCTGATCCTTGGAAACAGCACCTCCCACTCCACAGCCTTGTCCCACCTGTGAAGTGTGGCCTCCTCAAGGCAAGACAAAACTGAGCAACAAACACCCACAGAGGAATAATAATGGCATCAAAAACATCATCCGCCTCCAAGTGATGGGGAAATGCGTGCTTCTCATTTCATCTGATGGTTTCTGTATTATCATTATATTCCCTGGGGCGGGGGGCACGCGCATCCAAAAACAATCAATAAAAAGAATCTCCTGTGAGTGACCTTGGCTTAGCCATCAATCTCTCTGAGCTTCTCATCTGTGTGTGTGTGTGTGTGTGTGTGTGTGTGTGTGTAACAGCCGTGACTTTTGAGTAATGATGCCCCTTGGTGGGTGTCTGCAAGGGCGTCCAGGCTTCCTGCACTGGGGTAACTGTACTGAACTTGCTGGTTCTTTTGGGGTCCTCCAGACTGTCTTGTTAAGACTTAGCTCCTTGGGAGCATCTCCCTTTCCTCAGGTGACACTTCTACCTCTCCACAGAACTGCTCCTGCCTAGGTGGGGCTCCCCAGGTTGCCTCATGAAACTATGGGTGTTCCCGGCAAGGAAGAGACCAAGAATGAATCTAGAGAAGCTGAAAGATTTGATAGTAAATAGATGCTAAAATGTTTCTTTTTGATTTTTGGAAATACACACACACACACACACACACGCACTCGCGCACACACACACATTTTAGCTGATGCGTCATCATTGTAATTATTTATGAGAAATGTGATGACTTCATGTGTACACTACAGAGTCAGTCAAACTTATTAACATAGCTATCACCACACCAAGTTACTGTTTTCCCAGGTTTTTATTTATTTTGTATTTAATGGGCTATCACATTGCACATATTTATAAGATATGCTGTGATAATTTTGTACACGCATACACACCTATCAGATTAGAGTAGTTTGTGTGTCCATTACCTGAAACATTTCATCACCTTTTTATGATGAGAATATTAAACTTTTATTCTTTTAACAAATTTGAAATACATAATAATTCCGTAATTATTAACAGGCATTACAACAGGCAACTAAGACTTATTCTTTTGTTCTAGCGGAAAGTTTGCACCCTTTGATCAGCATCTCCCCTTCCCCACCCCCTCCCCTGCTCCCCAGCCTCTGTGAAGCTTTCTAGTTTCTGCGAATTTTCATTTTTAATAAAAATCCCAACCACCACACCGAGGCCTCGTGGGAGTCAGAGTCGATATTAATTCTGAGCCCTTTTCATTTGTGGAGAACTGCTTTCCTCCACCCTCCCTCGAAGAACAAGAGGAAGGGAGAACGAGGTGGGGTTGCCTGGTGCCCGCTGGTCTCTCTGTCATGAGGAGCAGCTTCCACCAAAAGGCTTGGGTATGCTGATCTCTGTCCAGAGCACCATGGTGTAGCCCCCAGCAAGCAAACCACGCAAGGACAGCAGCTAGAAGCACTGCATGCGGAAAAACAAAAGCCTGACAACACATCAGGGTTTCCGGGTGGGCTGGTTTCCGGGTGGGAGGGTTTCCCGTATCCAGACCTGAGCTGGATCCAGAACGCACTCACCACTGAGCCCGGAGTTATTTATTTCTGATAAGCCATCCCTCAGAATAAGACACGGCTAGGTGAGAAAAATCAAGCCAGGCTGTGTGGTTCAGACTCTGGCTCAAGCTCTGCCTGCCCGGGAGTGTGCTATTCAAAACTAGAGTTCCTTATCGCCTTCGTACAATCAAAATTATATATATTCATAGTGCGGGGGTAGAGTAATATGAGACCACAATGTGAAATATACAACACAGTGCCAAACATGAGACTGCTATTCAACACACATCAGTCAGATTAAAGCATTCTGGCATATAATAAAGGAATGTGTTAGCACAGGGAAGTATTGAATACCATGTGCCAGGCAGTGGTCTAAGCATAACAGGTGCACGCAAAATCATTTGCGTTCTAGCATCTACTACTGAATGGAAGAGACTGTCAATACAAACTAAATATGTAAAAGAGACTGGAGCTGGAGAAATAGCTCACTGGGTTAAGAGCATTTGCTGCTCTTACAGAGGACCTGGGTTAGGTTCCCAGTACCCATATGGCAGCTCACAACAGCCTCCGATTTCAATTCCAGGAGATCTGACGCCCTCTTCTGGCTTCTAAAGGCCCTGCACACCTGTTGCACTTAGATGCTACTGAAATATTCATATACAGAAAAATAAAATGAATAAAATGCTTTTAAAAGATCGTTGATGTCATTTTGGAGGATACAGAGCATCTTTGGGTGCTCAGGAAAGACTTTCCTGGGGGAAGGCAGTGAACACAGAATTAAAAAAAAGATGAAGCCGTGGACACACCTCTAGGAAGAGTATTCCAGGCTGAGATGATTCAAAGGCCCTGGGGCAAGGCTGAGCTGTCACAAAAGGAGCCCAGCAGGGTTTGAGAGCAGTTTTCTAAGAGTCGAAGATGGGTACTAGGGGAGAGGGACCAGGGACCAGGGACCAGGGACCAGACCGCAAGCTGGAGGACAGGGAGGAGTCTAGCCAGGGTCATGGGTGACGAGCTCATTGATGAAGCCACGGGCCTCTTGGGTCAGCAATTGAATGTAGTCTCTGGAATCAAAGAGACTTAGATCTTCGAGGGTTTCACAGTCAGCCGCCACTTTGGAAAGCTGTTAATCTCTCTAAGCCTCGTGTTCCTCATCCATAAAATTGAAGCGATGCATGCATGCATAGTGCCTCCCTAAGGAACGTAAGTCGGGTAGAAGGCCCGGCATAAGGCCGGCACACCTCTTCCACTATTTCCAAGGCAATGGCCGCATGCTCCGAGCCTTTCTTTTGCCTCTCAATAAATGTGCATTACGCTCTTACCAAGTGCAGCATTGATGCACACCCCCGTTTTTCCTCTCCCGGTGCTGGCCGCGTAGGCAGACTTTTCGTGAAGTTCGCAGACACACAAAATAGCAGCAACTTTTCACCTAGAATCCAGCTGACTGACAACTCAGTTCAGACTGCAAAAGCCGAGAGGGAAACCGAATATGCCATCAAATTCCCAAGCGACCTGTCAGAAAGAGTATCACTAAAGTTATAGGTGCAAGCCATGGAGACCTCTGCTTTCTCACTTATTTTGGAGCTCAGGCTGCAGAGAGATAGAAAAGGACAACGGCCAGAGGCCGAGAGGCTGACCATAAACACAGCAACAGTATGAGACAAGACGAAATAAAAGCTACAGAAAGGGTTAGAACTTAATGATGGAGCCCAGGAATCTGACCATGGCCTTTGTTTATTTGGCTAGCAATCCAGTCACTCTACAAGCGTTTATGTGTGAGCACCTCATTTAGGCACTTCTGCTGGAAACTGGGTGCACGGAGGGGCAAAAAGTCACCCTTGTCCTCACAGAGATGTAGTGGGAAAATGATTCAGGTCAATGCTAGGCTGGGGTGAGTAGCAGCCACTAGAGGGCAGTGGCGGAGCGCAAATCAATCAACAGCCTGCAGGGAAGGATTCCTGGAGGAATGGGGGCTTGTGGTGTGGGGAGCTTGATTCAATAGCTTAGTAAGGACCAGCCCACGAATAATGGATACTCACAGCCTCTGTGTTGAGAGCACCAAGTACTCAACTGTGCTCAGTATTTGACCAAACAGCGCATGCATGGGTGTCGTTCAAGGTGATTTCAATACAATGACTTTCAGTTCTAAAATGGATTCATTATCTGGAAATTCTTCCTCGGTTCACACGAGCCATTTCCTAGTGATATTCGGTCCTTAAAGAACCATTCATAGTCTATACTTTTCAAGGTATATGATGTGCAATATTTTTGTTGCGCATAAATATATTCAACTATTACTTGTTTGGTTTTAATTTTTTAAATAAATATTTTGAACATCTATTTTATTATTTTGTATGTATGAGTGCTTTTCCAGAAGCCATGGGGCTGTCATGTAGTTTCTGAGGATTGAACCCTGCAAAACCAACAAACGCTCTTAACCACTGAGCCAAGCCTCCATTCCAAAGACTGATTTTTGGTCGTTTTCTCGAGACAGGGTTTCTCTCTGTAGCCCCGTAGCGCCAGCACTCCTAGAACTTGGTCTGTAGACCACGCTGGCTTCAGACTCACAGATATCCACCTGCTTCTGCCTCCCGAATGTTGGGGTGAAAGGTAAGAGCCACCACACCTATCTTGTGTAAAATATCTCGAACTATGCTTGGCCTTGGGAGACTTGGAAAGACTTTGGGGAGATGGCTCTGTGGGTAAAGTACTTGCCCATGCATGTAAGCCTGAGTCCAATGCCCAGAGCTCACATGAGAAACCAGATGAGGCTGTTAGGATCTGAGAAATGCCCTCTCCAGCATCTCCCTACTGAGGGACGAGAGGCAGAGACAGGAGAGATCAGCAAAGTTCGTGTGCCATCTAACATGGCTACAGAAAGGGGACAAGAGAGACTGTGTCTCAAACAAGGTAGAAGCCAGGCACTGACCCCTAGAGTTGGCCTCTTACCTCCACAAGTATATCATGGTACATGTATGTCTGAACTCACACGACCATCATATACATACCCATATGTGTATGCGCGCGTGCACGCGCGCGCGCACACACACAGGGAGAGAGAGAGAGAGAGAGAGAGAGAGAGAGAGAGAGAGAGAGAGAGAATGCTATTAACGCTTGCAATGAGTACAAACGTAAGTCAGACAATTAACTTCACTTAGTTTCATCACTAAGTTACAATAAAAAATTAAATCGACCTCTAGGTGGAGATATGGCCTTTTCTCCAGTTCATCTAGGAAGGCAGAAATACTTCCCAGGAAGGGGAGTTCATCTTAAGACAGCATACACGTTCTTCCCAGAATTTTGCCCCCTGCAGGAGTCCACATGAGCCTTCATAAGGTTTTGGTGAGTCTGCATTCCACTCTCACCTCCCTCGACCCCCCACCCACAGAGTCCTTTTTCTTCTCTTCTGTCTGTTTCTTTTGGATGCTGGCCAGAGCCTGCATGTGTTCCCGGTACTCCTGCCCCCCACACCGCGTGGCACGGTCTTCGTTGTTGTTTCTCTGTTCTTCATACTACTCCTCGGTCTCCTGCGTCAGGCAACAGCGAGAGGCTTCCCTGCCCTGGGGTTTTTCCTTTAAACACTAATAAATTATGCTCAAGCTTCCTTTTGTCTGTCCTTAAACTCTTTTATTAATGAGACCAAGAACCTCAAGAAGAGACCCTGACTATCCTAGTATCACGTGAAGGGCAAGTTGGGATTCCCCCAAATTTCTGGTGGCATACCCATTTAGGAATAACCTAAAGCAGTGGTTCTCAACCTTGCTAATGCTGCAACCCTCTAAAACAGCTCCTCATGCTGTGGTGAACCCTCGAAACATAAAATGACTTCCCTGCTACTTCATAACTGTAATTTTGCTACTGTTATGAATCACAATGTAAATATCTGATATGCAGGATATCTGATATGTGACCCCCAAAGAGGGTCTCATGGGTTGAGTGTGGCGGCTTAGATTAATGCAGACAAATTGTAATAAATATATACACAACTTTAATGGAAAAATCAGACTCACAAAACCAAGGTTCCTGCGGAGCACAGAAAACAGGAAGGGGCGCAAGGCCTTCGCACACCCAATTTATCAGTAAACATTCGCCAGAGGCAAGCCCGCCCCCTTAGAGGCTGGCCTAACCCTACAGTTGAGAACCATTTCATTAGGGAAAGACACAGTTGTTCTAACTCGTAGTAGGTCACTTCAACATAAGCTAGAGTCATTTTGAAAGAGGGAACCTCAGCTGAGAAAGTGTTCCCATCAGATTGGCTGATGGACAAGCCCGTGTTGCATTTTCTTATAGTGTTTGAAGAATAGTCCCCGTAGGCTCATATGTTTCAAGACTTGGTCCCCAGTTGATGGAACTGTTTGGGAAGGACTGTGGGGTATAGCCTTGTTCGAGGCTTTAAAACCCCCTGGCCATCCTCAATGCATTCTCTATCTCTTGCTTGTAGATCAAGACGTGAGCTCTCATGTGTTCCTGCAGCCATGCCTTTGCCATCATGGATCCTAACCATCAGAAACCGTAAGCCCACTTAAGCACTCCAATTTATAACTTGACTTGGTTGTGATGTCTCATCGCAGAGGGAGAAAAGTAACTAGTGCAGACGACGCCGGTACCAAGAAGTGGAGTATTGCTTTGACAGACCTGACCATGCCGGGTTTTTAACTGAGAACTCAAGAACAATGGCAATGGGTTTTTGATCCTACTGCATGTATTGGCTTTGTGGGAGCCTAGGCAGTTTGGATGCTCACCTTACGAGACCTGGATGGAGGTGGGTGGCCCTTGGACTTCCCACAGGGCAGGGAACCCTGATTGCTCTTTGGGCTGACGAGGGAGGGGAACTTGATTGGGGAAGGGGGGAGGGAAATTGGAGGTGGCGGTGAGGAAGAGACAGAAATCTTAAATAGATAGATAGATAGATAGATAGATAGATAGATAGATAGATAGATAGATAGATAAAATATAAAAAAGAGAAATGTGGAATATTTAGGAATTTTTTGGACCAGGAAAGTTATTGAACGTCATAAGTGGGGTGTAACAGGCCACTCTAATAGGAGCTTGAGAGACAGTTCAAAGACTGAGCTCAGTGTGGACCATGGAGACTGAACTCAGTGTGGACTATGGAGAGCCAGCTCAAGAGGCTTCAGAGGGAAAGAATTGGAGCAACTAGGATACAGATCATGGTGATATTTTGGTAACCTATGCGACTGCTTTCTACCTTCCTCCTAAGAACTTGCCTGAGGCTAAATTGAAAACTAATGGACTAATTTCTTTGGCAGAGGTTTTGAAACAACCCGACATTGACTCTGCAGCATGGTTACTTGGCAATCACTTTTATGCAGTTCTGCAATGAAAAAGCATAAATGGAAGAGCGATAAACGCAAAACACACAGTTTGAAGAGGAAAAGAACACCAGGAAATTTAGTGCTGGAGTCAAAGCCCATGCTGGAAATGTTAAGGAGATGAGGGGAGGCCTGACTGGAATTGGAATAAAGGGAGGCATGCCCTCAGGGCAAGACCCCATCCACATAAGCTCCTGCTTTGTGGAAAGAAAAGATTTAAGGAATTTTCTATTCCTAAAAAGCATCAACAAATGACAACTTCTGCAAATGTGACTGTGAGAGGCACGACTCCATCCCCAGTGGGCAGTCAATGGTGACAGTGCGGTCCACGTGGCGGTAGCTTTATGGTTATGAAGGTTACACGGGTAAAGGTGTCATGGAATCTTCCCCCATGGTTAAATAGAGCCACTGAGGCCAAGAGTGTGTTGGTGGGGGGTGTCTCTGGGTGGAGGCCCTGAGAAGCCGTTGTGTGAAGCTACTAACGTGAAGCCTAGAATATGTTGGAGACTCTAAGATGTTCGAGATACCAGAGCTGTGGGATCCCTGCCAAGGAGATCTGCAGGCAGGGAGTGGAGGCAGTCCAGGAGAGAGGAGTGTGTTGTAACCAGAGAAGCTGGGAGCAAAGAGGCATCTAAGCCCTTTGACATAGATATGGAGCTGCAGGATGTCGGAGTTTGCCCTACTAGGTTTTGGTCTTGCGTTGATCCAGTATTTGCTCCCTGTACTCCGATTCCTCCCCTTAGGGAGGAATCCACTAGTATATTCTGTGCGATTGCATGCTCAAAGTGTGCAATTTGCTTTTGATCTTCCAGGGGGTTATAATTAAGAGATTTCCTTGAGTCTGAAGAGATTTTGAACTTTGGGTTTTTAAATTGTGCTGAAATGGTGAAAGGCTGTGAGGGCTTTTGAAGCTGAACTGAATGTATTTTGCATTGTGATATGACCACAAGTCTATGGGGTTTGGGGAGTAGAATGTGATAGTTTCAGAATGGCCCCCATAGGTTCATAAGTTTGAATAACTGATCCCCACTTAGTGTAACTGTTTGGGAAGGATTAGAAAGTACGGCCTTCTTGCAGAAAGTGTGTCACTAGGGATGGGCACTGAGATTTCAAAACACTCTTATCATTTTCAGTGTGCTCTCTCGCTACCTCCTGCTTGTGGATCAGAACGTGAACTCTCAGCTCCTGCTCCAGGCACCATCTGCAGCTTGTTGCACGCTTTCCTGCCGTGGTGGGTGCTGACCCTCTGGAACCTGAAGCCAAATAATTCTTCTTTCTATAAGTTGCCTTGGTCGTGGTATCTTATCACAGCAATAAGACAGTGCCTGTGACAATGATTGATTTAGGAAAGCCCAGGTCACTGGGGATGGTGCTGCCCCTGGGATGGCACTCCTGAGTGTGTTATGGGATCCTTGGGCATATAATAAACAGTAAAGAAGCTGTGGAGACAATGTGGCTTTCCTCAAAACCGTTACACACAGAATGACCATTTGATACAGGGATCCCTTGAAAATTGAAAGCTGAGTCAGAAAGTAATATTTTCTTTCTTTTTTTCATTATCTTTTTCTTTTTTGTTTGTTTGTTTGTTTCAAGACAGGATTTCACTGTAGCTTTGGAGCTTGTCCTAGAACTAGCTCTTGTAGACCAGGCTGGCCTCCAACTCAGAGATCCACCTGCCTCTGCCTCCCGAGTGCTGGGATTAAAGGTTGCACCACCACCTTTAATCAGGAAGTGATATTAGTATCTCCATATCCATGTTCCAAACATGAATCGTAACTGCCAAATTGTAGATGCAACTCAGTTTTCCATCAGTGGATTGCATTAGTCCCTTGCCTGTTGCTATAACAAAATATCTCTGGTCTGAATAACTTGTAAATAAAATAAATGTATTTGGCTGGAGGATCCAAAAAGCATGGTCCTAGCATCCCCTTGAAGCCCCTGCAGTGTGTGACTACATGAAGAAAAACATAAGAAACCAGTAGACTATAAATGAACCAAGCACATCGGTGACTTGCTTTCTTACAGCTGCTGTGTCCCATGTGACTTCTCAAAAGAATAAGAATATGACCTTAGAGAAAAGCTCCACTCCCCCTTTAAGATGTAAACACCTCTGAACTGGTCAATCACTTCCCGGCATCACCACACCAGGGACAAAACTCCCAGCACTGATCCTTTGGGAGCAAACCCAAGCCATGGCAAAGGATGAATGGGTAAGTATACATTTACGTATAGAAAATAGATGCATAAAACAGAATACTACTCAGGGGGATAGGAATTCTGGTTCATCCTACAACATGAATGGACTTCCGAAGACATTGTGGTGAGACACTAGAAGACGATCCCATTTATATGAGATATTTAAGAGTAACCAAGTTCACAGAAGTCAAAAGTTAAATAGAGGTTTCCAGGATGTTGTAGGATAAAACCCCTGCCTTGGGACTTGACTAAGAAGCTTTCCCTCCCTCCCTCCCTCCCTTCCTCCCTCCCTCCCTCCCTCCCTCCCTATTTCCTTCCTTCCCTTTTATTTCTTTTGAGACAAAGTTTCTGAGTAGCTCTGGCTAGCCTGGCCAAAGTGACCTTGAACTCACAGAAATCCACCCATCTTTGTCTCTGAGGACTGGCGTTAAAGGCAGGTGCAAGGAAACACCCTTCTTCACCAAAACTCTGTTCCTTATCTGTAGTAATTTGAAAAGAAAACTCCACAGGTGACTGATGCCTTTGAAGAACTGAAAGTGATGAGTCACCAGGACACCAGGGCATTGCTTGAATGTGGCTTATGAAGCACTTAACGAGATGAATTCAACTTTTAAAAATAAAACCCGAGTGATATTTATAGTGTGCCTCTCCTGTGCACAGCTCCAAGTACCCCAAGATTTATGTGAGGTAGAGATGAGGAAAGCATCCTCATATGATAGATATGGAAAGCATGTTCTAAAAAAAAAAATCCAAATGACAGCTCTCTGTAGGGTTGTCAACTTGAGGCTTATCAAGCAACATCCCGCAGGAGTCATCTTACTTAATTCTTTGTCAACAACTTGGTTAAGTGGATTTTATAAATGATTCAAATATGTCTGAGTGGCTGGAATGAGAAGTGGAAATGTTTTTTTAAAACAGCCTTGCCACTTCTCCCTGCTGGCATCACGGGGGCAAAGATAATGAATTCTCCGGCCGTGCTGGGCCTCTTCCTCACTCTGTGTGTGTGCCTGTGTGTGTCTCTGTGTGTGTGTCGTGTGTGTCTGTGTATGTGTGATGTGTGTCTGTGTGTGTGCCTGTGTGTATCTCTGTGTGTGTCTGTGTCTGTGTCATGTGTGTCTCTCTGTGTGTGTCTGTGTGTCTCTGTGTGTGTCGTGTGTGTCTCTGTGTGTGTCTGTGTGTATGTCATGTGTCTCTCTGTGTGTGTCTCTGTGTGTGTGACTGTGTGTCTCTGTGTGTGTCTGTGTGTGTGTCTGTGTGTCTGTGTGTGTCGTGTGTGTCTCTCTGTGTGTGTCTGTGTGTGTGTCATGTGTGTCTGTGTGTGTGCCTGTGTGTGTCTGTGTGTGTGTCTGTGTGTCGTGTGCGTCTGTGTGTGCATGTGCATGCACGTCTCTGTGTATGTGTGGGTGTGTGTGCATGCATGAGGTGGAATACACATCTATTGAGATTGGTTGCTATCAAAAGGAGTTGCTATTCATCCAAAGATGTTAGAATTTTAAACTCAAGGGAAAGATAAGGAAAAAAAAAAAGAAAAGGAAGCATATGCCAGAGTCCATCAGTACTGGAAAAAATGAATAAATTTTGCTATGACATACAAGGAAATGTTGTACAGCAGTAAAGGATCATACTACTAACTATGTACTTATAAACCTATAGTACACGCAACTCAGTGTGTAAATACACATATATAGTTAAAACTTTCCATCTGGGTTGACAATGTTCCTTCCAAAGTCATAGACCATCTAACAAAAACCTCAACAGTGCTGAGCAGTGGTAGTACACACCATTAATCCCAGCACTCAGGAGGCAAAGACAGGAGGATCTCTTAAGTTCGAGGCCAGCCTGGTTTACAGAGTGAGTTCCAGGGCTACACAGAGAAACCCTTTCTCAAAAAATAAAAACAAAAATAAATAATAAGCAACAGTCATGAGAAGCCATCTTTTGAATTTTTGGTCAGGGTTGTCCAAGAGATTCTCAAAACATATACTATTGCTATGCTCTTGGTTACGCCCTAGAGGTAGACATAAATGTCTTTTGTTGAAGAAGACACCATGCACTTCAGACACAAGGCCAAGAGCTGAAACTGACCTGAAAGCCACCTCCCTAGGAATAGCTTTCATAACACCAGAAGGTGCTAGGCAAGCTCCCAAGGGAGGGAAACACACTACAATTCTACCCAACTATGATGCCTATGAGCCACAAAAACAACCGGTGTGGCACCATAACCCTAAGGGTAGGGTAGCTATGTACATGTCTTGGTGGTAACCAGCAGCCTAATTGGTTGGTTAATTGGACTTAACACCCTCTACTGGTACTGGAAACCTTGTCAACTACCCAGTCCTAGTGAAGTCATGGATCTTGGAGAAGAACCTACAATTGTTACTTTACTGTTGTGGGATAATCTTATTTTTTTTAATTTATTTATTATGTATACAGTGTTCTGTCTGTCTGTTTGCTTGCTGGCCAGAAGAGGACACCAGATCTCATTACAGATGGCTGTGAGCCACTATGTGGGTGCTGGGAATTGAACTCAGGACCTCTGGAAGAGCAGTCAGTGCTCTTAACCTCTGAGCCATCTCTCCAGCCCCTGAGATAATCTTTTTATACACTGAAGATGTGTCTCTGCCAAGGCACCTTCTGATTGGTTTAATAAAGGGTTGAACAGCCAATAGCTAGGCAGGAGAGGATAGGCGGGACTTCTGGGGAGAAAGCCGAACCTTGGGAAGAGGAAAGGCAAGATTTGCCAGCCAGATACATAGAAAATGGGAGGCACGGTACTGAGCAGAGGTAATGAGCCACAGCAGGATGTAGATTAATATAAACCGATTAATTTCAGTTATAAGAGCTAGGTGGGAACAAGCCCAAGCTAAGGCCATGTATTCATAATTAATAAGAAGTCTCTGTCATTATTTGGGATCTGACAATCCAAAGAAAGTCTGACTTCACTTTACTAAACCAGAGTAACCCCTAAGTACATTCTAAATATCTGTCCTTATACCCACAGACAGTATAAGTCCTCACCCTCATCAAGGAAACTTCTCTTTGCAAATGACAAACACTATTATACAAAACCACAACCAATCAAAATGCAGAGTTGTAGAGACTAGTCCCTGAGAATACATCTACAAAACACTTCCATACCTTAGGCTCAGGGGACATTGTGGAAGAGAGGGCAGAAAGAGAGTAAGAACCAGAGGATCAAGGAGTTTGCTGTGAGATTGCGTCTCCTAGGAATGTCAGATGCTACATTCATTAAAAAAAAAAAAAAAAAAATCACCAACACGACTTCCTAAACAAGAGCCACTCATCCACACACTGCTTCTCACCTTTGTCCACTGCATCCTATGACTGTGACATTCCTCGGTGGATACCCTGCTGTCCTAGCATCTCCCCATCTGTATCCCTCATCTCTCCAACATCATGCAATGACCTCTCAGGCCCTCCTTGCAGGGTATATGACCCTCACAATGCTCGCCCTACTCAGTGACTTTCTGGAACCTGGGTGGAAGCTCTTGCATCTTTCGTACTTTCAATTGTGTGCCACGAAGAGAGATGATGCTGCCAAGTTCTGCCGTCAGCTCAAGAGGTAGTGGGCCCCTCTTAGGTCACAGCTGTCGTGGCCACTGTACACTTTAGTGGCTGAATCTGAGAGAACGCTTTCCCAGATAGCTGATCTTGAGCAGAAAATCCCTTCTGTGGCATTTTCTCTTCTGGTCCTCTCACTTTAACTGGATTGGTATTTTCATAAGTTGCCACCTCCAGTGGTTGGGGAGGTCTTACCCTCAGGGCGTATTTCTTTTGTCCGAGTGGAGAGGTTTTTGTTTGGTTACTATCTTTATCAATTATAGCTATTTCCATATACACATTGTCTGCATGCTATAACTCACTCATGAATTCTTTGAAAAATTTCACACTTTTCTTTTTTCTTTTTCTTTTGATACTCCTTTCTGAATGCCCACAAGCTGGGCCTCCGCTCCAAGTCCTGTCTTCATTTTTGTCTTCTAAGCACCCATCAGCATCAACATGGCCGATTGGTCTCTGTTTATAGTGTTCTGGGGTTCTCTAGCCTCTAGCTCCTGATTCTCCCACATTCCTCTCACAAAGCAGTTCCAAAGGCATGAGAACCTCATGGCCAATCATCGCATCAATGGTTCGTTCCTTTGGATCAATTCTCTGTATCAGTTACTGTTCTTGTTACTATGACAAAATACTTGACAAACGCAGCTAAAGAAGGAGGGGCTTCTTTTGGTTCAGGGTTTTGAAAACATGTTGTTTTATGTATATTGATAAGTTACCTGCATGTTCTGTCTGTGCATCACATATATGCTTGGTGCCCTTGGCCAGAAGAGGGCATCACGCTCCCCGAGAAGGAGCCACAGAGGATTGCAAGCCACCTTGTAGGCACTGAAAACCAAATCTGGAGCTTCTGAAGGAGCAGCCAGTGCTCTTAACCAGGGAGCCATCTCTCCAGCCTCCTTGGCTCACAGTGTAAGAGAGGATGCAGCTTCTCTAGCAGAAAGAGCACAAGGACAGGAGCAGGAGGCGGCTGACCACATTGCTGTCCACAGTGAGGAAGTGGAGAGTGGGGAGGAAGCTGAGCCAGGCTCTAAAACCGCAATGCCCTCCTTCCTGCAGAGACCCTCTTCCTCCAGCGAGGCTCCAGCTCCTCCAGCTTCTGCATCAAATGGTACTGCTAGGTAGGGATCAAATGTCCAAATGATGAGACTATTGGGGACATTTCACACTTAGGTCATGACAGGGATGTGCAGAGAAGGGAGCCCCCAGCGGAGTGCAGACTGAAACGTCATACACAGGGAGGCACCGTCTGAGTGATGCACCTCACCCCAGTGGCATAAGGCTAGGGCTTCATTCCACTGCCCTTCCTTGCCAAGAAGACTAGGAGGTGACCAGAGAACGGATTTCCAGGCAGAACAGAGCAGCATGTGTCTACACACTGGTTTTGAAAGTCACTGAGACCTCAGAGAACAGAATGTTTACTCTGGGTGAAGTCCCAGTAGCACCAAGGAGAATTAACAGATGAAACCAGAGAAGCCGTCTGAGGTTGGACTGTGGCATGTCAGTATGCCAGCTACTGAGTGTAGACTTTCTTTATTAGGAGGGCCGCGAAACATTATATGGCTAGTCTTTAAAGATGTTGAAAGACATTAGTTCCCTCCCATAGTGAACCTGGGTCACTTGTTTGGAACCTGTTGGTTGTATGGATGGAATTCTCAAAAATTTAAAAACCATTTTAAAGTAGACTAAGTATATTCATTACTCTCTAAAGATTTAGCGTTAAAATGAGGAAAAGGGAAAGTGGAGTTTTTCTTTTTTTTTTTTTTTTTTGCTTAGGTTTTTTTTTGTTTTGTTTTGTTTTGTTTCTGTTTGTTTGTTTGGCTAGTTGGGCTTTTAGCATGAATGCAAGCTAAGGGGAAGTAGGAACTTACAGATCATTTTGTTGGCTTGACTACTCCCTGAACTAACCAGGGGAGGAAGAATAGAGCAGCCTCTGAGTGAGCTAATGAATAGGTTCCTGCTCCTCCAAGTACAGCCCAAAGACTAGGAGATCTGGCATTATCTAGAAGTTTGTTTGAAACGCATAAGCTGAGAGGCCAGGCAGGTACTCAGAACCCCAGGTTAGCCTCACAGACCACCCAAGACTTCCTCAGAGCCTGCCCAGCTTACCCTAGAGTTCCCCTCTCCTAGTCACCACATCCCAGGCCACAATTCTGGTGGAAGCCCCCTGTTTTACTAAAGGATACTCCGGTTCCCACAACCCCAGAGGTCTCTCAGGTCACCAGAACTCCAGCAGAGGCACTGGCATGGGCCAGAGGACTTGCTGGCCACCAGTCAGGCCAAAAGACCAGAGAGGAGACAGAAACCAATAGAAAAAAAAACACCCATCTGTCACAGATAAACTCAAAAATTGGCACCTGAACCTATAATTATCCCAAACACAGATGCCTAGAGGCCAGTGTAAGAACATTCAACAGCAGCCAGGGCAATATGTCACCACCAGAGAGCCCAGCCATCCTATTTCAGCAAGCCCTAAATATTCCAATACACCTGAAGCACAAGAAAACGACCTTAAAACCAACTTTATGAAGATGTTAGAGCTACTTAAAGAAGAAATTAATAAATTCCTTCAAGAAAGCCAAGAACACAAACAGGTAAATAAATGAATAAAGGAAATGAATAAAACTGTTCAATACTTAAAATGGAAATAGAAGCAATAAAGAAAATACAAACAGAAAATCCAGTAGATGGAAAATCTAGGTAATAGTGAAAGACCTGGATAAATCCAGACCCCCCTAGCAGGAAAAAAATAGAGCCAAAAATCTAAGCAGGGAGACAAGAATCAGAAATCTAGGATTAGCTGGTTCAGTGACTGTGTTTCAGGAACTAGCTGAAGATAAAGTTAGATTGTAATCTTGAGAATAATCTTGAGAAACAGGGAGTTGCCCCCATGTGCTCATCACTGGTATTTTCAGAATTTTCTATGACGCCCTCCCTACCCCCTTCGGATTTTTGGGCTGTGGTTTCTTCCCTTAAAAACTCCTTCTCTCAGTTATTCGGGGTCAAACTCCTCCCCTGTGTGGGTTATGAGTCTCGGCCCCAGCGCACTGGTTCCTGCCCTGTCAATAAACCTCACGTGATTGCAGCAAGGACGGTCTCTTGTGAGTTATGGTGGGGGGGGCGTGGTCATGTTATCCCGAGACTTGAGTGAGAGCCTCCCCACACCTGAGGTCTTTCAATAGAACAGGAACTACAGACACCAACAGAATATAAGAGATGGAAGAGAGAATCTTGGGTATAGAAGATATGATTTAAAAAAAAACCTGATATATCGGTCAGAAAGAATGTTAACTCTAAAAAATAATCTCTGACAGAAAACATCCAGGAAATCTGGGACACTATGAAAAAAAAAACCTAAGAATAATAAGAATAGAAGAAGGAAAATTCCAGCTCTGAGCACCAGAAAATATTTTTAACAAAATCATAGGAGAAAAATTTCCTAACCTAAAGGACATGCACACAAAGATATAAGAAACTTACTGAACACCAGTTAGATTGGATCAAAAAAGTAAGTGTTCTCACCACATAATAATCAAAACACCAAACATGTAGAACAAAGAAAGAATATTGTAAACTACAAGGGACAAAGGTCAAGTAACATATAAAGGCAGACCTGTTAGAATTACACCTGTCTTCTCAATGGAAACTCTAAAAGCCAAAAGAGCCTGGTCAGATGTTCTACAGACTCTATAAACAGGTGTTTTCTGCCCCAACTGCCTGGTCCCAAATTACCACACAGACGCTTATATAAATTATAAATACTTGGCCAATAGCTCAGGTTTATTACTAGCTAACTCTCACATTTTAAGTTAACCCATATTCTTTATTTATGCTCTTCCACATGGCAGTACCTTTATTAGCAAAGTATATTCATCTCCTGCTCCTTCTGTGTCTGGCTGGCCACCCCTGATTCCACCCTTCTCCTTCCTATCCTGCATTTGGTAGCCTTGACTATACTTTTTGCCTAGTGACTGGATAATCATCATTTTATTAAACCAATTCGAGTGACAAATCTTTACAATGTATAAGAGAATTATTCCACAGCAAGACTCTAAGAGACCACAAATGTTAGCCCAGACTATCATACCTAACAAAGATTTCAATCACCATAGACAGAGAAAACAAAGTCAAATTTAAACACTACCTATCCACAAATCCAGCCCAACAGAAGATACTAGAACAAAAGTGCCAATCCAAGAAGGTTAACTACACCTATAAAAACACAGAAAACAAATAATCTCACACCAGCAAAGTAAAGAGAGGAGACACACACACACACACACAACCACAGTAACACCAAAATAATAGGAATCAACATTCATTGGTCACTGATATCTCCCAATATTAATGGACTCAATTCCCCAACAAAAAGACAGAAACTAACAGAATGGATGTGAAAATAGGATACATTCTTCTGCTGCATACAAGAAACACACCTCGATATCAAAGATAAACTTTACCTCAGAGTAAAGATGGGAAACGGATTTTCTAAGCAAATGGACCTAAGAAACAAGTTGGTGTACCTATTTTAATATTTAACAAATTATATTTCAAACCAAAATTAATCAAAAGAAGAAAGGACACTTCGTGCTCATCAAAGGAAAGCTCCACCAAGATGGTCTTTTAATTCTTAACATCTATGCCCCAAACACAGGGGTGTCCTCATTAGTAGAGAAAACACTACTAAAGTTTAATTCACACATTGACTCTCACACACTGATTGTGGGAGACTTCAATAACCCATTCTCACTTATGGACAGGTCATCCAGATAAAAACTAAACAGAGAAATACTGGAGGATCTAACAGATGTTATAAACCAAACGGACCTAACAAATATCTACAGGACAATACCGCAAATGCAAGAGAATACACCTTCCTCTCAGAACATTCTCCAAAACTGACCACATACTCAGTCACAAAGCAAGTCTCAACAGAGACAATAAAGTTAAAATAACCCCCTGCATCCTATCTGACCACCACAGATTAAAGTAGGATTTCAACAACAATAGAAACAACAGAAAGCCTATAAACTGAACAACTCTCTATTGAATGAAAAACACAGGTCAAGACAGAAATAAGAAAGAAATTAAAGACTTCTGAGAATGCGGGGAGAATGAATTCCTAACATACCCAAACTTATGAGACACAATGAAAATGGTGCCAAGAAGAAAGTTCATAGCACTAAGTGCTTACATTAAGAAATTGGAGAGAGCTCATACTAGTAATTTAACAGCACACCTAAAAGCCATAGAATAAAAAGAAGCAACGTCACCTAAGAGTACACAGCAGGAAATAATCAAACTGAGGACTGAAGTCAATTAAATAGAAACAAAGAGAACAATACAAAGAATCAACGAAACAGAGAGTTGGTTCTATGAAAAAAAAATCAACAAATAGACAAACCCTTATCCAAACTAACTAAAAGACAAAGAGTGAATATCCAAATTAACAAAATAAAAATCAAAAAGGGGACACAATGACAGACACTGAGGAAATCTAAAAAATCATTATGTCATACTTTAAAAACATGTAGTCCACAGTATTGGAAAATCTAAAAGGAATGGATAACTTTTTGATAGATACCAAGTTAAATCAGGATCAGATAAACAATTTAAAATAGACCTTTAACCCCTAAGGAAATAGAAGCAGTCATTAAAAGCGCCCCCCCAGGGAAAAAAAACCCTCAGGGCCAGTAAGATTTTAACATAGCACTCTATCAGACTTCAAAGAAGAGCTAAAGCCAATCCTCCTCAAACTATTCCACAAAATAGAAACAGAAGGAATACGGCCATTTTTTTTTAAGGCAACCACATTTCCCTGATATCCAAATCACACAAAGATTCAATTAAGAAAGAGAATAACAGACCAATTTCTCTCATGAATGGTAAAATTACTCAATAAAATACTTACAAACCGAATCCAAGAACACATCAAGAACATCATCCACCATGATCAAGTAGGCTTCATCCCAGAGATTCAGGGATGTTTCAACACACAAAAATTAGTCAATATAATCAATCCACTATATAAATCAAACCATATGATCACCTCATTAGATGCTGAAAATGCCTCTGATAAAATCCAATACCCCTTTTGAAAGTCTTGTAAAGACTCAGGACACATGGGACATATATAAACACAACAAAGGAAATTCACAGCAAACCAATAACTAACATCAAATTAAATGGAGAGAAACTCAAAGCAGCTCCACTAAAATCAGGAACAAGACAAGGCTGTCCACTCTCTCCATATCTATTCAATGCAGTAATTGAAGTTCTAGTGGGAGCAATAAGACAAACTGAAGAAAATCTAGGGGATACAAATTGGAATGGAAGAAGTCAAAGTATTGTTATTTGAAGATGATATGATAGTATACATAAGTGACCCCAAAAATTCTATCAGGGAACTCCTATAGCTGATAAACTCCTTCAGTGAAGTGACTGGATACAAGATAAAAAAACAAAATCAGCAGCACTCCTATACACAAATGACAAATGGACTAAGAAAGAGATCAGGGAAACAACATCCTTTACAATAGCCACAAATAATATAAAATGTCTGGGTAACTCTAACCAAGCAGACTTGTATGACAAAACCTTCAAGTCATTGAAGAAAGAAATTAGAGAAGATAACAGAAGATGGAAAGATCTCCCACGCTCATGAATTGGTAGGATTAACATGGTAAAAATGGCAATCTACAAATTCAACTAAATCTCCATCAAAATTCCAACACAATTCTTTACTGACCTTGGAAGAACAATAATCAGTTTCAAATGGAAAAACAAAAAACTCAGGATAGTAAAAACAACCCTGTACAATAAAAAAAAAAAGAACATCTGGAGGTATCACCATCCCTGTTTCAAGCTCTACTGAAGAGGTATAGTAATAAAAACAACATGATCAACAGACATGCTGATCAATGGTATTGAATCAAAGATCCAGATAAATATGCACACCTATGAACACCTTCTGATAGTTCTTTTTTATAAAGAAGCTAGAAATACACAATGGAAAAAAGAAAGCATCCTCAACAAATGGTGCTGGTCTAACTGAATGTCAGCAGGTAGAAGAAATGAAAATTTGCAAATTGATTCATATCTCTCACCCTGCATGAAACCCAAGTCCAAGTAAATCAAAGACCTCAACACAATTTCAGATATACTTAACCTAATAGAAGAGAAAGTGGGGAATATCTTTGAACTCATTAGCACAAGAGACAACTTCCTGAACAGAACACAAATAGCAAAGATACTAAGATTGACAGTTAATATATAGGACCTTATGAAACTGAGAAACTTCTGTAGGCAAAAGTCAACATTAATAGGACAAAACAGGGGCTGGAGAAATGGCCCAGTGGTTAAGAACATTGCCTGTTCTTCCAAAGGTCTTGAATTCAATTCCCGGCAACCACATGGTGGCTCAGAACCATCTGTAATGAGGTCTGGTGCCCTCTTTTGGCCTGCAGACATACACACAGACAAAATAGTGTATACTTAATAAATAAATAAATATTTTAAAAAATAGGACAAAACAGTAGTCCATACAATAGGAAAAGATTTTCACTGTCCCCACAAAAAGCTAATATCTAATATATACAAAAAAAAAAACTCAAGAAAATAGACATCAACAACCAAATAATCCAATTTAAGAAATGAGGTACAGATCTAAAAAGAGAGTTCTCAACAGAGGAATCTCAAATGGCTGGGAAACAAAGAAACGTTCAACATTCTTAGCCGTCAGGGAAATGCAAACCAAGCCTACTTTGAGATTCCATCTTACACCTCAAAGAATGGCTAAGATTAAAAAAACACAAGTGTTAGCACATGCTGGCGAGGATGGAAAACAGTGGACCATTCCTCCATTACTGATGGGATTGCAAACTTGTATAGCCACTTTAGTAATTAGTATGCCCATTCCTTAGAAAATTGGCAATTGATTTACCTCAAGACCCAGCTAGACCACTCTTGGGCATATACCCAAAGGATGCTGTACCCAACCCAAGGACGCTTGCTTAATTGTGTTCATTGCAGCTTCATTCAGAATAGGTAGAAACTAAATACAACCTTGATGTCCCTCAACCAAAGAATGGAAAAAGAAAATGCCGTCCATTTACACAGTAGAGTAACATTCAGCTATTAAGAATAACAACCTCATGAAATTTGCAGGCAAACGGATAGAACTAGAAAAGATCAAACTGAGTTAGGTAAACTAGACCCAGAAATACAAACATGGTAAATACTTACAAGTAGTTATTAGCTGTTAAGTAAAGGTCGAGCCATGGAACCAGAGTGGCTCACAGAAACGAGGAGGCTCAAGGGGGCGGAGGACAGCACATGGCTCAGGGGAAGTAGTATAGATTGTGGGTGAATGGGGTGTGAGGAGTGGGGATGGGAACAGGAGGGATCTGTGTGGGTGGGAGAGACAGAGGGAGAGAGTACCGGGAGAGATGCCTAGAACTGGGGAGGGGGAGGATGGGGGTGATGCAGTGCAATGGAAATTATGAGAGTGACCTAGTGAAGTGTCCTAGTAACGAGGGATACGGAGGTGGAGCTCACCAGGCAAGGCTCCCAGCAGTCACAAAAACTTGGACTTCCAATCTGTCCTACCTACAAGACATACATGCTGGGGCGATGATGGCGCAGAACTTGTGGGAGTGGTCAACCCATGACATGTGCAACTGAAGGCCCCTGCTGAGAGAGAGCCCTTGGCTGACACTGCCTAGAGGGCCAGGAACCAGAGGCAGGGCAGCCCAGAGACCCAGGATAGAACCAAACACGACTGGCAAAAAAAAAAAAAAAAAAAAAAAAAGTCAATGAAATGCTTTGATATTCTGCTATACTCATAGATCAATGCCTAGCCTAATTGTCATCAGAGAGGGTCATCCAGTATCAAATGGGAGAAGATGCAGATACCCACAGACAAATACTAGGTAGAGCCAGGGAGCCCTGCAGAAGAGGGGGAGGAAGGGTTTAGGAGCCAGTGGGGGTCAAGGACACCATGAGAATCAATTAAGCAACAAATTGAAGCAACAAACCCAGATCCTGTATGGGTCCTAAGTAGGTTTTCTGCATATTCCTTATAGTTGTGTGTAGCTTGGTGTTCTTGTGGGACTCCTAACAGTGGGACTGGGGGTGTCTCTAACTATTTCATAGATGCTTGGGTCCCTTTCCTTCCTGCTGGGTTGAAGTTTCCAGCTGTATCACAATATGAGGATCTGTTCCCAGTCTTACTTATCTTGTTAGGCTGGTTGGTGAATATCCCTGGGAGGATTGCTCTTTTTTTTGGGGGGGGGCAGGGGAGGTGCAGAGGAGGAGTTGGTCTGGGAGGAAGGGATCGGACGGAGTAGAGGGAGGGCAAACTTCGGTTGGGGTGTATTGTGTGGGAAAAGAATAAACATTGAGCCGGGCAGTGGTGGTGCACGCCTTTAATCCCAGTACACGGGAGGCAGAAGCTGGCAGATCTCTGTGAGTTTGAGGCCAACCTGGTCTACGAGAGCTAGTTCCAGGACAGGAACCAAAAGCTACAGAGAAACCCTGTCTCAAAAACAAACAAACAAACAAAACCCCTCCCCCCAAAACAAAACAAACAAACAAAAAAGAATAAACATTGAAAGGGAGGGAGGGAGGGAAGGGAGGAGAGAGGGTTATTACTAAAAACCGGAATCTGCCAAGACCGAAACGAGGAAGGAATGCAGAGCACATGCAGACACTCTCACTTTCGCTTCCTTCAGAAGCTTAAGCCTGTTTTGGTTTGCAGCTGAAACTTAGTACGATGATCAGAACATCTCTAAGTTGCTCCCAAATTTGAGCGTGTATAGAAAGTGAAGATTTGCTCGATGTGAAAGAATCTCTAGTCGAATCAGAGAAAGGGATCAGCTCTCAAACATGCAGAGGTGTCTACAGAGGAGATGAGAAAACTGTCACTGCTCAGACAGGCTTAAATGTCTTCTATATTTCGCTGGAAGTGGGCCTGATATTTCTGGGTTTGTTTTTGTTGTTGTTCAATTGTCTCGCATGTGACTCCACTATGTAGCCAGGCTTGAGAACCACTGAGAGTTAAGTAAAGCCATGCTTTTCACCCTTGGAGTTTCAGTGACAGCTGATACCTGGTCCTACTTCCTAAGGATCTGGATTTAATCAGGCTGAGATGACACCTAAAGATGACCCGCTGATGACATTAGCCCCAGCCCTGTAAGCGCTTCTTCCTTCCCTTTCTTTAAAAGTTCTCAACCTCAGCTGCAGAGTTGACCCCCACCCAGAGTGGAGGTACTTTGAGAATAACAATGTTCAAGCACCCCAGTAAAAAAAAAAAAAGTTCATATCTGGGCTGGAGAGATGGCTCAGTGGTTTAGAGCACTGGTTGTTCTTCCAGAGGACCCAGGTTCAATTCCTAGTACCCACACGGTGGCTCACAGCCTCTGTAACTTCAGTTCTGGCTTCTCAGGGCACCAGAACACAGACATACATGCAGGCAGAACACCCACAAACAAACCTACTCATGTTAGCATTTAGCGTTTCTTCCAGCTGAAGTCTCATGGTATTTGTTACTGAGCCTCTTGGTACTTTTGTTCAATATTGAACTTTTGTTCAATAGCAATAGAAAGAATGCTTGGAGATCACCAACTGAATACGTAGCCGGTGTTTTTAGGGTCTGGATTTGTACGTTATGTCTACACCTTGTACATCTAGCAAGGCTTTTCATAGAGGCAATGCATTAACAGCCCGACTCCCTAGCTCCTATCACGAAATATTAGTACTGCTGCTCAGAACTGTACCGCTTCGAATGTCTGATTTCATCCAGCACGTGATGGGTGGCAAATTAGGAGATGGCCTTGTATACGGTTTTTTTTTTTATTTCCCATGATTCATGAACAATCTGACATTTCCCTCAAGATTCACAACACAGCTGTCAATGGTATTTCAAACTTGTGACCCAAAGACCGTATCAGAATCCTCCTGGGTGCAAAGACTAAGTGCTGCTTATTGGGGCCGGCTTCAGACTTTCTGAATCATGGTTCTTGTGTATGGTCCTGAAGTCTGCTTTTCCAATAATCACCCCCGGTAATGCCAACAGATTCTCAAGTTGTGAAGCATCTGCCTTCAAAGGGAGAACAGAAACAAGAACTAAGGTGAAAAGAGTGCCTTTTATCAGTTAAATATCTAATGAGCTCGTTTAGCTGGCAAACTGTCAGCACAAGCCAGTATGTGTTCGGTGTCTCCACAAAAACCGAAACAGAAAGCAATCGATTTTTTTTATTTTATTAATTTTTTTTTTTTTTTTTTTTTTTTGGTTTTTCGAGACAGGGTTTCTCTGTGGCTTTGGAGCCTGTCCTGGAACTAGCTCTGTAGACCAGGCTGGTCTCGAACTCACAGAGATCCGCCTGCCTCTGCCTCCCGAGTGCTGGGATTAAAGGCGTGCGCCACCACCGCCCGGCTCGAAAACAATCGATTTACAGTGATAAGTCTTTTCTACAACAGCTAGTAAGCCGGGTCTATCTTCCCCTATGGTGAGTGTGGGGTGCTGAGCTGATGTCCTAAACAGCCTATTCAATCCAAGGCTCAACCTTAAAATTTTTGACTTCACTGTTTTCCAAGAAATCTGGTTAGATAAATTTCTGCGTTCTCTTAGTTTCAGGAGCGTTGTTTCAGGTGCTAGAACACTCCAATGAGTAGTTGCAGGTCTGTAATTCCAGATCCCCGTTCAACTGGTCTGGTAATGAACACGGAACTTCATTTCCCAGAAGGCCGCGCAGCATTTGATCACGCGAGTCTTCGGGAAAACTTGCCGGTTTTTTCCACGCCTGCCGCAAAGGCGCGCGGTATGCTGGGACGTGTAGTCTGGCCAGCCCTTGGACGCCCCCTCAGATGAATGGGACCGGGGATGACTGAGAACTACAGCTCTTGGGCTGGCCGCGTTGGTGGCAGCCGCGGAAGAAGAGCGGACCGAGACGGCCCTCGGGCAACGAACAGCGGGCGGTGGTGATGTTCAATGAGGGCTTACTAGGGTAGCGATCTAGAAGGGCGCTCTGCGCGCTCGCACCCTGTGCCCCCCACCGGCCATGCGCCCGGCCTTCGCGGTGGGCCTGGTGTTCGCAGGCTGCTGCAGTAATGTGATCTTCCTAGAGCTGCTGGCCCGGTGAGTGACCCTCGCGGGCCGCGCCCGGGCTCCCGGGGATGATCTGGGTTGCTCACCCCGTCCACCTCCCCACTCCTCTGCACTGGGTACCCGCGCTGCCCGCTACTCTGCAGCCCTGGATACTGCTCCATCCCTTAGCATCTAAGTGACAGGGACACCCAGGATGCTGCTGTCGTCACCTCGATGCCACACTTTGGGAATTTGATGCTTGGAGACTTTTTTTCACTTGACTGATCCAAGGTCTTAAGGAGCTAGTGGCGAAGCCAGTTCTTCCGCCAAGCCACCCTCTCCCTATTACTCATCCAACTCCTAGCACTTTTCTCCGTCCAGTTAGTGAATGACACGTGCGTGTCCGGAGCTAAGCCTTCTCACAGGCAAAGCAGTCCAGTTTTGTACACGTTCCAAAGAAAGTTTCGTTTGTGTGTACCGACACGTCCTGCAAAGGATTTGCTTTCATTGGTCGTAGAGATGATTGTGAGGACTTTACCCAAACTCACATGCAAGTGATGTGGAAGCAGATAACTACTGGGCTGTCATCATGGTCCCTGAGCATTTAGCTTATTTCAGGCTTTAATTGAGAAGCGTGCACGTTGAAGCCTAGCTGGAGAATGACCACGGCACTTTCCCAAAGGGAACAGGCTTGGCTTTGTGTTGGTGTCTTACAAATAATGTTGGGTAATAGTGTGCAAAGTTCAGTGGGCAGAAGTTAGAGAAGAGACAGGACGCTTAGGACTGCATAGCTCAAGTTAGTAATTTCAGGTTTGGCTCCATTACCCTCTGGCAATACAGACTTTTCCAGTTCCTTCACTTCTCTGGGCCACCGTTTCCAGGCGGTTCACTAAGACCTCAGTAAGGTAATAACTAACTACACATTCTGGGTCCATTGACTCTCAGAGCAGCCCATTGTTCTAGGGTTACATTGTTTGACTGAGAGTGAAACACTGTTTCTGCAAAGTTGGGTGGCCTTTTCCCTGCTTGTAAGTGGCAGAGCAAGAAATGGCCTCAAGATGTTTGTCTAACTAAGCTCCTAGCCCAACACATTTCCCAGCTCCCCTTCATTCTTTAATCTGAGTGGTCCATAGTAAGATGTCTGGTAGAAGTGTGTTTTATTCGATACTGTTGGCTTACGTCCTTTTGAAGCAAGCGGTTTACTTCAGATCAACTCGGTGTGGGTTAGTCATTGCTGTTAGCCAGCTCGCCATTTTGCTATGCAGAGTGTTGATGAAGATCAATTGTTTGCCTTGGGAGTGGTACGGAATATGAAAATGAAAGGGAAAGTTTCCTTCAAGGGAAGGAGACTTTGGAATTTGATATATATTAATATAGTTTTAAATAAAAAGGTGATATATTCAGGCCAGCTATAGAAACAAAGTCAGATAATTGCATTGAATATGGCATTACATTAAGTGGAGATTGTGCGCACTAGCTTGTGAGCTCTCGGCTAAAGTATGTGATTTCACCCATCAAAGGTGTGAGAGCCCGTCATCCCCATGGGTTCTGCCGGGTTGAGTGAGATACTTGTGGACAGCCTGTTGCACAATGATGCTGACTTCCCCTGTCTCCCTCACAATTTTGTTTCAGGACAGACACACCTTGTCTTTTGGGGATGATCCAGGAAAGTTATGAATAAATTTACCTTTATAAAGTCTTTTCACTCCTTATAGGAAAATTTATTTGGAATTTTATTAGGATTAATTTGTAAATGAATCCGATTCCTTATTTAACCTCTTTTTCCCCTTGTAAATCTGCGTTTTGGTGTGCATTTGTGGGTTTTCCTGCATTGGTAAAGAAGTGGGCTCCGTAACGCAATGCATAGTACAGCAGCTTATTCCTGGTTTGTTTAGGCACATGATAACTTCCCATGGTAGAGCAGGAAGATTGGACCTGATTAGACCAGAGGGTATTCAAACTTCCTTATAGATAGGATCTTGAAATCTGTGACGTTAATCTTGAGGAATTACCGTAGAAAGCTCATTAGAGAACAGAAGCTGGGCTTTTTAAATGGTGCCCTTGGAGCCCATAGGTGTCACTCTAAATCAGAGGCTGATGTAACTTGTTGAGAGAAGGGATTGTTGAGCCATTTTCTTCTAATTGGAAAACAAATTCAAGTTCTTGCTGACTTTCATAGACCTCTAATTGGGACGAGTGATAATTCAGAAACCCCGTGCATCGACAGCTACACAGTAGTGAGATCTTGGCTCCCCTCTGAAGGTGCTACTGGTCAACCTTCAAAACATAACACACATGTATGTTTTATATATGTGCTGTATAAACCTTCAAAATGACACACATGTGTTGAAATAAGGAGCGGCGGGGCTGCGTCCCCAACACCCCGACGCTTGGCTAGCTTATGCCCGAAATAACAACACACAAACTGTATTCATTTAACTGCTTGGCCCATGAACTCTAACCCTTACAGGCTAATTCTCGCACCTGGACTAGCCCATTTCTAATGATGTGTGTAAGCACCCCAAGGTGCGCTTACCGGGAAGATTCTAGCCTCCATCCATGTTGTCCGGGAGCAGAGCAGAGTCTGACCTCACTTCCTCTTCCGCCCAGCATCCTATTCTGTTTATTCCACCCACCTATGTTCTAAGCTATGAGGCCAAGCAGTTGGTTTATTATAATTAACTAATTACCTTCCTCCATCACACATGTATGTTTTATATATGTGCTCTCTATATATACAGACACAGAACAAATGAAGCAGGCAAGATACTGTGTGTCTTAACATCAGGATAACAATCTGAAAGATTTTATTTTTCTCCTTTAAGTTTTCCATCAAGAACATGACTTTGAACTAAATAGGGAAGTTTTATGTCCAGGAAAGAAAGAGGTGTGAACCATCTGCCTAATTCATTCTCTTCAAAGTTGCTTTTTTTTTAGATTGAAATTTGGGTTTTTGCCAAAGAAAATCCCAAGTAAGAGAAGCTGTCTTCAGTTGCTGGTTATAAGTCTTAAAGAGAAGGAAAAGACCCAGGGAAAACGTTTCAGGTTTTTCTTTGGAAACTTTAAAGTGAATTATTCCAGTTGACAGAACACCCACCCCCCCTGCCCCAGCTGAGCCAGCAGCGTGTCCCTAAAATGCTCTCTGCACTAGCTTAAAGAAGCATTGGTCATAGGATCATGGTAATACATAGGGAGGCTTAGGCATCCCATGGAAAGAGAAAAAGTAGAATTATCAAAGGACCTGATGGGAGGGAGAACAGGAAAGGGATTCCGTGATTCCTGGGTGGGGGGATTTCTTTTTGATAATATATCAACCTTGTTCATTTGCCCTGAAGGCCTACTTCATGGAGTACCATGTGACCTTCATGTCTTTAGTGATAAAATATGGATAAAGGGAAAACAGCAAAGATCATCTGAAGGATACAATTGTAAATTTTTAAATTTTAAAAATCTTTTACACAAATATTGATATCCGAGAGCACATTTGCTTAACGTGAGGCCTCCCCACCCTCGCTGACTTGCTTGAGGGAAGGCCGGACTCTGCGTCCCAAGAGTGTGAGCGCACAGGTGAAGCAAAACGGTCCACCTTCTGAACATTTCACGTGGACTGTGTTCTTGCTGCCCATGGTTCATGCTTGGCTCCCGTGTGCTTTTTTTTTTTTTTTTCTTCTCTTGAGGACGGAGATCCAGGTCATTCCCACCAGGAACTCTTCCTGATTCTCTGCAGAGTGGCTTCTCAGTAAGGACCCTGTAAGCTTTGGCCTAGGCCTTTAGTAGAAAATGGCAGGGAAGGCTAGAGAAGTGTTGGTCCTTCAGCATGGGGCCTGCCACTTGACACATGCCTTCCCACTGAATTCTCATGGCAGCAATATATAGTTTCCATCTTATACAGGAAAGGGAAAGGGTGTCCGATGTGATTTTCAGAAGGATAACTGCTGGACCGAGGAGCTCCCTCACTGGCTAAAGTGCTTGTTGCGCAAGAGTGAAGGCCGGAGTTCAGATCCCCAGATCACATGAAATACCTGTAATTACAGCCCGGAAAGGCAGTGACAGGTGAACCCCAGAGCAAGCTGGCTATCTCTGTGAGCTCTGGCCTTGATTGAAAGAGCCATTAAGGGTGATTCTGGACATCAGCCTTGGCACCTCAGGCTTCCACATGTGCGTGTACACAAGCACACCCCCACACATGTGCACACTCACGTGCACACACACATACATGTACACACATACACGCACACCTGTGCCCAGAGATGCACGCACACACACAGGGGCACAGGGGAAGGGCAGCTGCACTGGACTGATGACTCTCAGTGTGTAGGCTTGTCTTCATCCTGGTTAAGTTATGTGGCTGCCACTGTTAGGTGCTTTTCTGGACGCTGTTCGTTCACACAGCAATAAACCAGTGAGACAAGCACTCGCTGTTCCCATTTTAAAGAAAATTGGATTTAGGAGTTGATTGGCTGCCACATCACACAGTGAGTGGCAGAGATGCTCTTGCATGTCAGTAGGAAACTGTGGGGGCACCGTCGTTCTCAGCGCTGGGCTGCAAGGCTGCAACGAACACGGAATACACATACTCTTGCATGCAGAAGCACAGGAGTGCCTTTTCCCACAGGGATGGAATAGGGGACCTTTAAGAGCATAGATTCCCAGGGCCCCAGCCCAAGACAGTGAGATCAGTACTAGGAGAAGGGTGAACCTCTTCTCCTCATTGTTCATTCATTCATTCACAGTCCTGGAGATTGAACTCAGCGCTTCCTGCATATAGGCAAGTATTCTGTAATGTCACTAAGCTATCTCCCTAGCCCCTCTACTTTTTTTTCCCTTTTAATTTTTAGCCAAAGTCTCCCTGAATAATGCCTCGCCCACCCACACTGCTAGGCTTCCATGCATGCACTGCCGTGCTCAGCCTGATCCATGGTTTCTGAAGACCAGCCAGGACAGAGGGGACCAGCACCGCTAGGAAGATCCGGAGTTAAAGTTCTGCTCTCTTGTATGACTAATGGTTTGAATTAGATTCTTGAATGAGGTGAATGTCTTACACGATTGTTTATGGATTCCTACAAAGTTTAGCCTTTTCCCTTGAACCCAAGAAAGACAAATTGAACTGCATCTAGAGTCATAGTTTTCAAGAAACCTTCACAGGCTTAAGTACAGCCCTGTGTCGCTTTGAGCCGGTGAGCCTCGCTCTGTGGGAGCGCTGTGTTCCTTGGCCATTTCTATGCTTGTGGGGTTTACGGATTTGCACTGGGAATATAGCTCAGTGGTAGAGTGCTTGCCTAGTTTGCTGACTGGTTATATGTGTCAACTTGACATAAACTAGAGTCATCAGAGTGGAGGGAGCCTCAATTGAGAAATGCCTCCCTAAGATTGAGCTGTAGGCAGCCTCTGTACGGCATTTTCTTAATTAGTGATTGAGGGGGGAGGGCTCAGCCCATTGGGTGGAGTTTCTCCTGGCTTGGTGGTCCTGGGCTTTTTAAGAAAGTAGGCCATGGGGAGCAAGGCAGTAAGCAGTATTCCTCTACAACCTCTGCATCAGCTCCTGCTTCCAGGTTCGTGCCCTGTCTGAGTTCCTGCCCCGACTTCCTTCAGTGAGAAGCAATGATGTGGAAACGTAAGCCCAATAGAGCCTTCCCTTCCGAGCTGCTTTGGTCTTGATGTTTCATGCGGCAACAGTAACCCTAACTAAGACACTAGCATGGTCAACACCCCAGCGCCATTAGTCTTTAGTATTCACAGCACCAGTAGGGAATGGAGTTGGCTTTAATAAATAGCCCTGTATTAATAGTATTAATATAAAGCTGCTTTTAAAAGCCGGTTCAGTGGGGTCAGGTGGGTGGGAACGATGAAAAGATAGACTCTGAAGCCAGCTAACTAGTCTTAGGGGGTAGTTTTGATGCACACTTGGGATGTCTTCAATTGCGGCGAACTCCCTGACCAGCAGGAAAGAACAGCCACCACACGAGGATTCTTCCCAAATCACGCTTTATTGGAGCCTCTTGGTTAAAGGGAGAGCAGAAAGCAAGGGGCCCCCAGTTCTGAGCTGTAGCTGCTTATATAGGGAGTCTGCCTAGCAACCTTTGATACTTCCACTGCTTCTCTGGAGACCCACTGGCCAGAAAGAAAACAAACATCCTTGTCAATTACAGACCACAAGGAAGTTCCCCTGCTGGTCAGGGGGAGTGTGGGCAGCTAGATCACAACAACTCACCCTGTTTTCTGGTGGAAGAACTGCAACCTTTATTATGGTATCAAGCGAGGCCGGGGCCAAATGCCATCTTGTAATGGCAGCCACTCAAATCGACTCCCAGCATTCAATGATAGAACAGAGCTGGGGAGTGGTTCAAGAAAACTGTTTCTAGTTTCACAAGACTAATTTTCAGAATGCCTCAGGAGGGATGTCAGAGATAACTTTCATACTATGGAGTGCCTTCCTAATAGTCACCGTGGAAGACTCCTGCTCTTCCATAGATCGCTGAAGAGGACCTGTTGAGTTCCAGGAATAGCTCTTGACTAGCTAATGTCTTAAAGAGCCACATAAGGGTTGTGGAGAACCGCCGTGTGCTACAGTAGTATTTCTCAGTCATTTTTAGCTTACTATCCCCTCCCCAGAACCCATTTTCGACAGTTTTCCTTAATCATACTTCCATAGATACAACATTATGTTGATTTGTGTGCTGATATGTATCTCTATAAAATAGCAAGCCTCCTTCCCATCCCCAGAACTATTTATTGCTTTCTGGGGACACTGTCTAAAGTCACTCCCCTACCATCAAGTGACCAGTAGAAATAGGTGAACATTCCAGGAGAAGTCCAGCATGGTTTTATCCTTGACTAAAGACCTTTTGAGTGTGTGTGGGGTGTGTATGTGAGTTTACTAGGAGATTTCCTGCAGCTAACTAGGAAAGCCATCTCATGTTTCTGTCAGTGAGAGAAATTCTAAGGCAGGGCCTGCTACTCCAGGAAACCCAGACAGTAGAGTTAGGCATTCCCTGTGACACACAGTGTCAAAGTGTGTGACCCATGGCATGTGAGAGCCAATATGAGGAAGGACCGAGGCTGCAGAAATCTATCCTGCTATTCTGGTGCCGTAAATATAACAGGCTGTGGTGCATTTTATCTGAGTTTGTGCCTTGTGTTTTTCATTTCTGCTCTTCATTATCCAGGAAGCACCCAGGATGTGGGAACATCGTGACATTTGCACAGTTCTTATTTATTGCGGTGGAAGGCTTCTTTTTTGAAGCTGACTTGGGAAGGAAGCCACCAGCTATCCCATTAAGGTATGGCACATTGAAGACCTTGAAGGTGGAGCCTGGACAGAAAGTATGAGGCACGTGTTCCTCAAGTTTAGGTTATGGGCGACAGTGGCGCCATTAGTTTTATGGATTGCATTGTTATGCTCTAGAAACCTATTTTTAGAATAAAATCCCTGCCGTAAATAGCAGTGACGGCAATAAGTGTGTGTGTGCATGGTAGGGTCAGAAGGATGCGGGTGATCACGTTCTCACAGTCGTGTCTTCGACCTCTGTGTTTAGAGTTATTGATTATGCTAAGAGTGGTATCATTAAACACTGTGAAAACAACTGACTCTTGGAAATGAAGAAGCAGTGAGTATACAGCCCGGCAAATTCCCGGATGTCACCGAATTGGTGCTCACAAATGGGTAATTTTATGTTGTGTGAATTTTGCTTCAATGATTGACAAGCTAAGAAAAAATTGTTAATGCCAGACTCTGTTCCATCAGTCCGGGTTTGCCGTAAGTATCTTCACACAGGGCCAAATACGATTTTATGTTGGAAAGGCTGGAGCTAGAGGTGTCCTCCCCATGGCAAGGGTTTAAGTGGTGTCACTCAGTTCCTTTGGGAGTGACATTCCCAAGGAAATGTCCCCAAGTGCTCAAGCTCATCCTTGTCCTCCACTGCCTTCCAAAGTAGTTTGCTGAGGTTATTAATATTGTACCTTAGTTTTTTTTTGTTAATGTAATACTAAATATTTTAATTTCTTACTATTGGGTTTAGTATTCCCATAAACTTTTCTGTTCCTGCAAGCCAGCATGTGCATCATGGCAGTAATCCCACCATTTAAAAAAAAAAAAAAAAAAACTCAAGCCCGGTGGTGGTGGTGCACACCTTTAATCCCAGCACTCGGGAGGCAGAGAGGCTGGCGGATCTCTGTGAGTTCGAGGCCAGCCTGGTCTACAAGAGCTAGTTCCAGGACAGGAACCAAAGCTACAGAGAAACCCTGTCTCAACCCCCCCCCCCCCCCCCCCCAAAAAAAAACCCTCCTTTCCCTTATCTGCTTTTATGGATCAGGGTATTTGGTGAAAACATAATGTACACACACACAGAGCACCCTTGCTAGCTCACCTCTGTCTCCTTCTTCCATTTCAGACTCTATTTTTTTTTTCTTTTTTAGACAGGGTCCTCTCACTATGTAACCCTGACTAAGCTGAAACTTACTTTGTAGACCATGCTTGCCTCAAACTCAGAGCTCACCTACCCCTGCCTCCCAAGTACTAGAATTAAAGGTGTGTACCAACATGCCTGGCCTACCTCTGCCACCTTATTATTGCACCCTTTCCCTCATGTTGTCCCTCATGATCTGTCCTAATTGTCATATCCCCATCAGGTCCCCTTACAGTGACTATTTTATGTTCTGCATGTGAATTAATAATCAAAGTTTTGCTCAGGCCCTTCATCCCCCACAAACAATTTGTAGTACATGCTATCTGTCTTAGTAGCTACAAGGAAGAATTAATTAGCCTGGAAGATTTTGTTAAACTCTTTTTTCCAATGGCATCTGTCAGGGACCAGCCTCCACAAAAATACCATTCTCCAGAGTAGAGGCGTGGGGATCTATAAATATTAAAGAATACGAAGATGTGAACGAAAATAATAAAACACAGAAACATATAGGATACTATTGGGAGGGAATTTTTTAGTGAGTACTGAAAATTTGCCTGTGTTTAATTTCCAACTGGTTATCGTACCTCTGACCCCAAAAGGCAGGGGATAAAACAAAAGATTGCATCAACAGACAAATTGAAAGTCAAGGCTACATTCTCCGCTCACACCCCGGAGCCCTAGACTCAAGCCCCAGACCAAACCCTCCTTAGGCAAACCGTTCCCTGGGTGGGATCCCATTTCCATAAAGGGAACTGGAACTGAGTTGGAACCTTAGACTTTCATTTTAGCTGGGAACCAACTACTTCCCCGTTTCAGGAGCTGGAGGTCTGGCAATTAGCCACACCTGGTGACAATAGCCTTGAGAGAGCAGATCTAGGTGGGGCCTTTGTTTGAGGTAGAAGTAAGATAACCTTGAAGAGCTGGAAACAAGTCCCCAACTCTCTTACCTCTGGCCTCTTTGTGCCCCCACAGGCGTCTCCTCAGGCAGTCAGGCAGGCTTCTCCTGAGAAAATTTGACAAGCCTTGTAAAGTGACTAGAAGTTGTGAGGCAGCCGCTACTAGTGGTCTTCATGCCTGTAGCACTGTGCTCTGTGTTAGTTGTCAAGTTACTTAGACTCTTAATGCAGCCTTGGCGCTGTCTGTCCAGCTCTCTATCTAACCAGAAACAAAGAGAAGATGATGTGGGGGTCACTGTTTTTTTATTCTTCTTAGACACAAAACTGTTTAGAAATCTGTGCCCAAGGTCAAATATTTTATGAACAATATAAAACCATTGTTTACGTCTGCTCTAGATTGTCTAGGCATTTATTTAAAAATTTTTTAAAAATATTTTTGAGTGAATCATGAAATTGCTGTTATCTAATCCTTTTTGACTTGCAAAAACATGAATATGGTTTAGCTTAATATTTATGAAAGACATCTTGAATATTTTCTAGATCAAGATGAAAACATACAAATATAAAAATTTTTAATCCATTTCCTTATTCATAGTATTCATTCACTTACTCATTTATATGTGTCTTTTCTAAGTCTAGATTATAGGATTTTTTTTTTAAGACAGAATCTCATTTTGCTGGATGTGGAACTGAGGATGACCTTGAATCCCTGATTCTTCTGTCTCTAAGTGCCAGGATTATTGGTGTCCGGCCAAGATGCCCACTTTATATGTCATTGGGGGATCGAACCCAGGGCCTCATCCGTGCTAGTCAAGTTATTCTTGCCAGTTGAGCTACATACATCCTTAGCCCTAGGGTTTCTTTTATTTCAATTTTTATTATTATTTTAAGACTTATGAATTCTCAAGTGACAAAGTCTCTGGCTAGTCTTGGTGGCACATGTCTTTAATCCCAGCACTCAGAAGGCAGAGGCAGCACACGCTGGTCTATATAGTCCGTTCCAGGCCATTCAGGGCTACAGAGAAAGACCTTGTCTTAGGAAGAAAAAAAAAAAAAGAAAAGAAAAGAATGAGAGAAAGGAAACAAGACTCTAATTTTAAGTATAAGTCCCAAAAATCAAGGGCTATCCTTGATTTTAGAGTTACTGGTTCAGCGTATGAAATAATTTTCACAGTGGCTAGGTTAAACATGACAAATCTTTGAAATTTGTTTTTTTTCAAAATTAAGAAAAATAATACTGTATAAATATACACAGGAAGCACTAAGGAAATTAACCACTTTCAGATTCTCTAGAGACCTATGAAAAGTATCTACAAAGAACTAGTACATTAAAAGAATTATCTGTCCACATAAAATGTCTTACTATGGATTAAGTTTGTAAATCCTAATTATAATTCCCTTGAAAAACATTCAAGCGTTTGTTTATACACATTCAGAAATTTGAATTTTCCCCATGCTGGTCTGACTCAGTGAAGTATGCATAGATATCCTTACTATTTGACTTTATGTGATAATGGTTCTCTATACTCAATTAACAGAGAGGAAGGAAGTCGGGTGACTTTTAAACCAGGTATATGTATTTCTATATCAAAATTTCTTGAAAAGTGTCTTGTGTTCTCTCTCCTTGCAGGTACTATGCCATCATGGTAACCATGTTCTTCACTGTCAGCGTGATGAACAACTATGCCCTGAATCTGAACATCGCCATGCCCCTGCATATGATATTCAGATCAGTAAGTGCCAGCTCTCACGTGTGTCCTCTGAAGAGCATGGTGAGGTGGGCAGACCGAGCATGGGACAGAAACAGCCAGTCTTATAGGAAGTCAAGTCTAGGGCATAATGATAGGCTTGCTTTGAGACTTTGAACAGGATGGGAAAGTGGTAAGTGAATGGCTTCCTATTATTTATCTGAGGTCTAATATATGACTAATAAAAGTAAAATTACGATTTCTCTGGGAAATAGATTTACTTCCTATTTCCCTCATCTGGCTTATTTTGAGCTCACACTTACTACTGAAGCTTTTCTTTACCCTCACCCCTGCCTTGCAGCTTTCGCTTTGTAGTTCAGGCTGGCTTGGAACTCTCCATCCTCAGCCTCAGCCTCCTGAGTGCTGGGTTTAAGGGCTTGTCCCATCACACGTGGCAGGACAAGGTTGACAAAGGGGATTTCTCTCAAATTGTAACCCATCTTCTTTACTTCTGTGTGATAAGCTCTCTCTTAGCTGGTGTATAAATAAGAGCAGAGTGTTCCCAGAGCGGGCATGCCATCAAGGAGTACGTAGGTGGAGTTGCAGCGGCAGACTGCAAAAACGGGTGGGGGTGGAAATGACATTATCTTGTTGCCTGAGATTTTTGTGAGATTAAGTGTCCTATGCCTACAGGGCTTGCATGAGATAACCGTAACTATTGGGGCGACCTACAAAGCACCAACACCGTAGCCCTTCCATAAACTCTTGTTGATTGACACCTTTCTAGGGAAGGGGGAGATCCCTGCATGACTTCTTTCATTATGGAGGTGGGAAAAACTCAGTAGAAGTTCTCTACATACATTGTAATCTAATATACATGAAATAGGTGGAGAATTGATGGAAGTAGCTCTAAAGTATCATCTAGCCCTATTAGTCATGCTTTTGTTAGGACCAATTCATCAGAACTGATCTTTTTTCCCACTGTATCTTGCACTGAATTTTTTTTTTTATTTCTCATGACAGATTTTTTTGGCCTCTATTCTTTGCCTTAGTGACTGTTCATCCTCCCGTGTTTCCCCATGTCTGTTTTCTTACTCATCGGGAGTTCTGTTTTCTTCCCTGGTGCACTGAAACAGTCACCCCGTCTTCTTTTACAGGGCTCCCTGATTGCCAACATGATCCTAGGAATTATCATTTTGAAGAAAAGGTAACCACACACCTCCGTGTTTTGTATATGGATGTGATATTCCAGGTCACCTCTGCGGACTGGGCACCTTTCTTTTCCCACAGTGGGTGAAAGGCTGCTCTAGCTCATCAGCCTTTCTCTGAGTTCTTTCTCTCAGAATCATGGGTAATGATGACTTTCCTAAGGCAGCTGAGCAGGCCAGCGGCTTTTCCTGTGGCTTCCTGTGGGGCCAGGCAGCTCTTGTTACCGCTGGATCTTCAGTGCCTTGCCAACCTGTGAAAGCAGTTGACATGAAATTTACTGTGCAGTATGATCACCACCAGTAGCCACATGTGACTCTACGTGTGGACTTACATTTTCTAAGTGAAATAAGATGAAATATTTTCTCACTTTTACTAGGCACATTTTAAATGCTAAGTCGCCACATGTGGCAAGTGGCGACCATACTGGAGAACGCGGCTATGGAGCATTTCCAGGGAGTGGTCACGGAAGGTCTGTGGGTTGTGCTAGAAAGTGCTTTGTTGTTTATTTTTATTCTTGGCATTCCTGGGGCTAGATCCCAGGGTCTCGTACATGCTGCGAGCTTTCTTATTAACCTGCATATTCAGCACACATGAGGTACTCATCAGTGTACTGTATGTAATGAACTGGGGAATAATTTTATGTGTGAAGAGAGTTTCCGGTATAGGCCCAGATAGACATGAAGAAGGAGCAGAAGGCTTGGGGTTATTCTTTGTAACTGCTGCCAGCGGGGTGGTTGTGGTAGGACTGGGGTGGGAAATGGCAGGAACCGCCTGGAATGCTTTTCCAAAGTACCCACCTCTCACTTGAGTCTCAGCCCTTACCACTGAGGGGAAAGGGACATGAGGGAGAGACAGGATTTCTCAGGGGAAGGTCATCTTCATTATTAAAACCAAAGTAGTGCCATTGATGCTGTGTTTTCAATTGTCCGGTTTCTGGTCTCGGGATTAGGGCTCCCTTGGTGTGGGAAGAATCTGCCAATTCAGGGAGGGAACCTAAAGGAGTTTTGTTTTTGAGATTGTTTTTTGAGACAGAGTCTCGTTAAATAGCCCTGGCTGGCCTGAAACTAGATATGTAGACCAGGCTGGCTTTGCACCCACAGAGAGTCATCAGCCTCTGTCTCCCAAGTGCTGGATTAAAAGCCTGTAGTGCCATACTGTTTGGCTAGAGCCTAACAGTTTTTAAGCAGTAAGGGCTGTATCAAAACAAGGACAGCTGTCCCATCTTGCTAGACTCCTTGTGTGTCCCCTTTATCTCTGGAGGCTGTGGAGCCCAGTGCTGCTCCTTGTGAGTCTCCTCGGCCCTCTCTGCCTTTGTGCAGACTTTAAATGGCCAGATGTTTTGTTGAAGATGAAAACTGTACTTGGTTGCTAGACTTAGACTTCACCTTAGAGACCTGGGTTTCTTCCTAAGCTTTGATGTGTGTGTGTGTGTGTGTGTGTGTGTTATGACAACTGTCCTTTAAATTTATTAATTATAATTCACACTGTCAGGGGCTCTGCTCAATACCTGTTTTCCTTAAGAGTTTTGTTGGAATCTGTTACCTTGGGTCTGAGCCTTTGACCATCCGTAGAACAGAAATTTCTCTAACTTTTCTATATTTATTTATTCTTCACCTCCCTCCTTTCCTGCCTTTATCCCTCCCTCCATGGAGTCCACGATCACACTGGGGGCCTAGGAAAATGTCCTGCTGCTAATCTCTGATTCAATTTTACCTTCTTATTTTTTGAACAAAGTCCTTTGGAGAATTTAAAGACCATCTATATTTTTCTTAACCATTATTTTGGCTTAATTTTTAAACTACTCAACTTGATGTTTCTGCTGCACTTTTGCTACACAAGGTCTTATTAGCATCTACTAACTATATGCATTATGGTAATTTCATACATACATACAAATGCATTTTGATTATATTCATCCCCAAACCCTCTTGCCCTTCTCCCACTCCTGCCGAGCCTCTGTTCTTCCCAGCTAGTCCCCCTTCCCTTTGGTACCCCACTTCTCTGTAGTAGGCCTCTCCTGCATCCTTCTCTCAGTGCTTCAGCCAGTCAGATCAGCTCTGATGAGGTATTGTCATCAAAAGATACAGTGCCCTTGGGAAGAAAGGAAGTGATGATTCGTTCTGCAAGTTTAATTTCTTTTCATCCTTCCTGGGGCCTTTCCCTTGATTACCAAGGCTCTGAGGGGGATCATAATGATACCATTTTAGTTAATGGAAATGTCACTATGATGCTGCCCTTGGCTCTACAAATTGCATTTTCCTCCCTTTATCCCACTGTGCCGACATTTGACAAAATCATTTAAGTTATTCAGACTGTTTTTAAAGAAATACCTTCCCTGAAGAATGGACATTATTCCCCAAGTTTTAACTCTTGTCATTTGTACCTGATAATCTGTTGTTCCTCTTGAATGGTGTGCGTGTTAGGACATAATTCTGGGCTCCTAGGATCGGAGAAGCCACAGGTGCGAGTGCACTGGCTTCTGGAGAGCCGAGTTCAGTGTCATGTGCCATCTGGTATATGTACGTCTTCTGGTTTTGTTTACTTTTTCAGTTTCTGTAACAACCTACTGGTTGACACTGTTGACACTACAGAGAGACTGCAGAGGTTTATGTTTGAACCACAGGCTGCCCGACTGTACGTCCCCTTCCGTGGTCCCTCTCCTAAGGCGTTCTTATCCTTGTTTTACAGATACAGTATGTTCAAGTACACCTCCATTGCCCTGGTGTCTGCAGGGATATTTATTTGCACGTTTATGTCTGCAAAGCAGGTGGTAAGATTCGGCTTCAGATCATTTGTTTTCTCTGCCTGTCATCGGGCCCCATTACCAGGTACCTGTAAAGAAAGAAAGGGATCAGAGTGCTTGTGTAATACAGGAACTCAGCTCTGCGAGAGTGGAAAGAAGTGGACAGCAGAAATGTGCCCCTTGCATCTCGGATGTTGTTTGTGGTTCTGGTCCCTGTTCCTAGTATATTTTCTTATTTCCTAGACTTCCCAGTCCAGCTTGAGTGAGAAGGATGGATTCCAGGCATTTGCATGGTGGTTACTAGGCAAGTACAGTAGTTACAAAAAGCTAATTACCTCTGTCTGCACTTTTCTTTGCTGAGTTTTCTCCTGTGGGACATGTTTCTTGGCAAGAACTTGAGACTAAACAAATTATGCTAAGGAGGAGAGTGACACCTGGGACCAATATGTCTCTGAACCTTAGTGTTCAAAAAATTAAAAGAGGGCCATGCTGTATGTGGGTCCATGTTTCCATGGCTGTCACTGGCACAGGGAAAGTCTGCCGTTCTCCTTAGGAGCACCGTGTGGAGTCTTCTGTTTCTTGGTGGCCGGTCCGCTGTCGAGAAGGGCGAGTTAGAACTCTTGGTTGGGTTTCCCAGGGACACAAGAGCTTATTTTCTTCTTAAGTTCACTGCTCCATATGGCAGTGTTCCCAAGTCAACTCTCGGGAGAATTTTTAAAAACACAAGTATCTCTATGTGGAATTAATTAGACAGCTCCTGCAGAGCCTCGTCCTCGCTTGGATTTGGAGGGAAATGTTTGCAGGAGTAACAGGAGTAGATTCACACTGTTTGGGTGGAAGAAAGTAGCAGCGAAACCTTGTGTCCCCTTATCTTGGCTTTGGACTTTAACCCTTTAGCTTGCTGAAAAGGTCTCTGCACTATGGGGAAAATACTTACCCAATGGGAAAATTCTCCAAGATATGAACATACTACTCATAGGGAAAAATTAATGTCCAGCAATTTCATACCCTCGTAATATAGCAGTCAAAGAAAACCAAGCACAACAGCCTTTCATTTGTGACTCACCGTATTGGCAGGATGGTAAATGGCGCTGCCACTCTGTGAGGGCACAGTGACAGCCATTTTCATAAAAGCCGTTGGCAGAGGGAAATCGATTGCCTTTCTCCAAAATTATTGTGTATTGAGCTTTTTTAAAGGTCTTAAAGTTTTTTTTTTAAATGCTTGACTCAGCAGCAGCTCCATATATGAAAATTTATCCTAAGGAAATAATTAACATTTTAGGTATTTGTGTTGATCGATTTCAGTGAAATAACTGGAAATCTAACTGCTCTCATTGCAAGACATTTAAGTGTGATACAGCCACAAGATAGGGTCACACGTTGAAAACACATTTAATCCGGGGCATAAAGGAAAGGTTCAGAAGAGCCTCCTGAGAAAAGCACGGTATAACAGACATACGGACAGGTATCATCCTCTTTTTAAAACTGTTGCTGCCTTTCAATCCATGGCTGTCCTGTCAGGAATTGCAACTCCTCTGCCATCAGCAGCGGTTAGGCCACAGGAGCTGCAGCCTGAGGGAATAGAATTCCCTCAAGCTCAGACTCTTTCAAAGCTAAAGGGAACTTAACCAAATCTCTGTCCCCCTGAAGAACTCAGGATTCAGAGGTTGAGGTGGTGGAAGCCTGCTCCTCAGAGAGGCTGAAGAGCAAGCAGTCACCTCCTCTCCTTGCTTCTCTCCAGAAGCCCTCACGCTGCTCCTCAGCCCTCCACCTGCCCCTCCCTACCACTCTGTCAGCTAGTTGCTGACGCGGCCTCCTGGCCGCAGATGAATTTTATTTACTCAAACGCGTCTTTGCACCATTAAATAAATGTCCCAGAACATAAACAAAAGTAATACACCTTAAAATAATATTCTACAACAGACAGTCTTACCCTGTCTTAGTATACAGAAATACACATAAGGGTGTGGAAGTGGGAAACTGGAGAGGATTTCATGGTGGCATTGACCCTATGTGATACAGAACTGTCAATAATACTGTCTCCTTAAGAAAATATGTCAAAAGGCATCTTGTAACTGCCCTTTGTTCTTTTTAGGCATTGGAGCCCTGACCTTTGCCCTGCTGATGTCAGCGAGGATGGGCATATTCCAAGAGACCCTATACAAACAATTTGGGAAGCACTCCAAGGAGGCATTATTTTATAATGTAAGCAACTTTTTGAACCCTGCGAAGGTGAAGATTTCTGATTTATGCTGTGCTATGCCGAATGAAATCTTAATGTAATTGACAGATTGTGTTTTTGTCAGTAGCCAACCTTTAGACCAGTAACGGAAGTGCTTTAGGCAGGGGGATAATGTGCGTTTGGAGTGAGTTATTCATATGAGATGATCATGATCAACCACATAAAACATTGAAGGGTCAAGGAACCAAGGCCCACAGAGATCCTTTAGTAAAATTGTTAAGATCAATATGGAGAGCCCAAGGCAAGAGGTCAGGAGTGTGGGCATCAGTGGGGCAGCCCTGGGGTTGGGTCTTGGGGGCCTGAGTTCCTTCCCCAAGGGGTTTTACTCATATGAGAGTTCAGTTCACGGCCTGTCCCTGAGCTGCTTCATGTTAAGGGGTGACCCACACTCTCCCCTGTAGCTCTCCTCTGCCCACCCCCTCCTTTATTGCTATTGAAATATGCCCAGAGAGCTGCCCCCCAAGGCTGGGGTGAGATGGTGAGACCGGTCCCTCTGTGTGCAGTTAATCCGAACGGGCAGTTTGACACGTTAACTTGGAGCTAGAGTTTGTGGCTAGGGAGTTTTAGAATGTAAGCCTCTCATTTGGCTCGTATCTGCCACTGAGAGCCAGGTCAGGCATGGTGACGGCTCAGCAAGGGTCACGATCTCACGTTGTGCTGCTGTAGTGAGGAGGATGGTAGTCATCGGGTTCCTTACGTGTCCTCCTCCTCTTTAGTCTCATCTCATTGTTTGTTTCTCCTTGACCTGAGATTGTCTTCAGTCTCTTGTATGAGTTTCTAAATTTTTTGAAATCTTTGTGGCCCTTGTAATTTTCAAATCCAGTATGGAGCAAGTCCTTTCAGACAAAATGTGCTGAAGCCCCACTTTCCCTTGTGGAGGGGAGGATCCTACTTCTTCGACTTTCTCATTGGTGACCATCAGACTCCATAAGATGTCACGCCATGTGATGTCAAGGGCACACAGGCCCTGACACGTCTACCTTCGGGGGCTAACTTGCTTGTTGGACGGCTCCGAGTCATTATGAAGCTACCCTAACTGTTCTGGAATAGCTTCATCTTTACCTTCATGAGATCCCTTTCTTCCCACAGCACGCCCTTCCACTTCCTGGTTTCATCTTCTTGGCCTCTGATATTTATGATCATGTCATTCTGTTCAATAAGTCTGGTAAGTCTGGGGTCACGTGGCCGTGTTGCCTGCCAGTTTCTGAGGCAAAGCTTCCGTTTTGCATTTGGCTCGAGTACAGCTTTCACTCATGTTTGTCTGAACCTTTGCACCTTCCGGGTGTCCGCATGCTGCTTTGAGTCAGTGGTTGCAGCAGCAAGGGCCTTGATGGCTCTTTCCTATGCCCTGCAAAGGAAGGCGGTCCTTTCATCTTGAGAATGCAGACAAGTAGTAGCAGCCCTGGAGCCAGTTAGGTGGCAGCCGGCTGTCTCTGTGTCTCTTCTGCCATGAAAGGCAGAGCTGCTCGCAGATCTAAGCTGCCTCGGCACCAAGCAAGAGGGAGCAAAATGAGGACAGGCCTTGCTTCCTAGCTAGCTACAGGTTATATAATTGAGATAAATTCATCACAAAATTAAATTAAACAAAAGAATGTATGAAGGTAAGCTGCTGCTTTTTAGAGGGGCTACTGGGGAACTGGGTGCTAGACGGTCATGTATCCAGTCTGATCGTCAAGAGTGTTTCATAGATAGGTAAACACTTAAGAGAAACCGTCCTCGAATCAGGACTTTATGGTGCACACCCCGCAGGTAGTAGGTGCATTACATTGTACTGTGTTGAGCCTGCTCTGCATATGCAATGTTGTGTCTGTCATTTGACCTAAAACTGTGTAAAAGTCGGTGGTATGTAAAGACCCGCAAGGCCCTGACTTAGAAAGCGCCATTTCTCGTTATTTCCACCGTAGTTGTGAAGAACCCGGAGTCCCACAGAGCTCTGACTCTTACTTAGCATAGACCGGAATCAAGATGAATAAAGGGATGTATGGGTCAACTTTTTTAAGGGAAATAATACCGCTGTTCCTATTGCTGTTGTTACCTGGATAGCCTTGTTCAAAAGATGAAAGGTTTACGTGTTCAGCTGGCATGACCGCTTCCTCTCTTCACCTCTGCAGAACTCTACCAAGTTCCAGTCCTCAGTGTGGCTGTGCCCATCATGTGGTTCTACCTCCTCATGAACGTTGTGACTCAGTATCCTTTTGCGGGCTCTTTTATTCATGTCTCCGTGTTGTTTTCGCAGAGGAATGGTCGTTCTAACAATGGAGGGGACCTGAGTTTGGGTTTCCCTTGACTTCTGTAGTGAGCTGCAGACGGGTAGATCCACTCTGGAAACTTCTTTGTAGACAGGAAAGAGGCTGTAGTGATGCAGCTCAGGTAGGTCCCGCAGGGAAACAGGACTCCACGGATGGTTTAGAGCCAGTCATGCCAGGAGACGAAATGAGCTGAGATTCTCTAAGTTCCTGGTGTCCTAAGATACTGTTCATTATTTCATGACTATTAAAAGTCGCTGCAAAGTTCTGAAACAAACTTCAGATTAAGACTCATTTAAAAGTAATTATATTAATAGAAGGATCTTTCCATTCTAAAAGTTGTGATGTCTTTAAAATATTGAAACAAACTAAGGTTGCCTGCCTCCTTCTGAAATCACCACCTAGGCTTGCTATACAGAGCCCCACTTTGAAGGAGAGAATGGAGGCCCGAGGACGAGACGGAATAAAGGTGAGCAGGACCACCTTCGTGAAACTGTAATGAAAGTCCATAGTAATGGGCTGTTAGGAAGGGCAGGGCTGGACTCTTTCAGGAAGTTCTACTGAGGAGGATTCTCAGAGTGGCTCTTCGTGTTCTCTCAGCATGTCAGGGTGAAGGCGGGAGTCGCACCTAAAGCTCCCTCCCTGACTGTTTACAGAGAACAGCCTTAACCAGTCCTCCAGATATGTGTGCATCCGGGGTGTGTTCATCCTGACAACAGAGTGCACCTCGCTCACTGTCACGCTGGTTGTGACTCTGCGCAAGTTTGTGAGCCTCATCTTTTCCATCCTGTACTTCCAGAACCCGTTCACCCTGTGGCACTGTCTGGGCACCTTGTTTGTGTTCATTGGGACCTTAATGTACACAGAGGTGTGGAAGAACCTAGGGACCACAAAAAGTCAGCTGCCAAAGGATGACAAGAAGGACTGAGGTCTGCCGGGGACAGACAGAGCAGTGTTACGTGGTAGAGGCCTCGGATGCAGATCTGGTCATCATTTCACTTTGGTTAATGCGAGATTACCACAGTATTAAACCCAGCTGGCCAGAGCATCTGGGAAGGATGAGACGCATCTGCTTTTCCTGGCCGCCAGACAGCGTTTGTAGACTTCGCATAGGCATCCCTGAGACAGAATAAACAACACAGACAAGGCTACCAGGCAGACTCTCGGGTAGCCTCTGCATTTGCTTTTCTGTTTGTATGCCAGAACATCAGAAACACACTTGTTGAATTCCAGGTCCTCCGAGCCACTGGGTTTCCACCCTTGTTGCTACTGATGGTGTTATTGTGACAGCCATTACCCTTCTGTAGCTGTGTACCTCTTTCCCCATCACCCCTCCACACTTCAGCACTTTACAGTGTAGCCCATGTTCCAGGCACAGTCGGGCACTGAGTGATATGGTGGGCATGTGACAAATTAGACCCCGGGGATGATGCGGCTGAACTCCCTCCAGTGCGCTGGGAAAGAGGCGGAGCCCTGGTGATGTATGAGCTGGCTGCTGCTGATGCTGGAGTATCACTTTATTATTTTAATCAGTGCAAGGACCACATGCTTCCTGTACCTGCTGCTTTCTGCTCTTAGAGCGGTCCCGCAGCGCTCGTGGCATACTAGAAAGGAAGAAAGGTTGGGAGTGGACTGAGAAGAGGGAGCCCTTTCCATCCATCTCCTCTATGAAGCTCCTCAGCCAGTTACAGACATGGTGACGGAAGCATGGCCCGGCACAGCTCACTCCATCAGCGCTCTGAGAGACAGTTGTCCCGTGAAGCCACACACACTCATTTTTCAGGTGTGTCTGGGACAAGCTTTAAGGCCCGGTATTTAGAAGGCACCTCTTCCTGTCACTCTTGAGAGCCGCCACCTGTCAAATCACTGATGAGTAGATGGATACATAGGTGTGAGTGTGATGTATGAATCAGGTCAAAGCCCACTACCAGAGTGAGGTCTTGTTTTCCCGTAGATTATCAGACTGTTCCTGATGGGTGTGGGTAGGAGGCTGCATGTGAGCAGAACATGTTTACATACAGAAACACGCCTCCTTCTGCTGATTGTTCTGAAGGTCTGGTTTTCCTGTCATGGATAATCTTGAGAATGAGTAACCCTGTCAGATAGCACGTGTGTGTGTGTGTGTGTGTGTGTGTGTGTGTGTGTGTGCCCTCAGCTGGACTGTATGCGACTGAAGAGTGTGTTGTTTCAGTTCCTCTTTTCTCCACTTAGACCGAGACCCTCATTAACCTTACTTAGCTGTCGGCTCCTCGGCAAGCAGCTAAACTTGCTGTTTCTCTTGCGTATAGACAAAGGCCTTTCATCCTTTTGCTGTGTGTAGACTGTGCTCTTAAACTGAGACATGGCTCTCCATGTCTCTTAGACTCACTGTAGTTCTTGATCCCATTGTCTGAAGATTCTTTGATGGGTCTGAACGGCAGCAGTAAAGAGAAGTGCCCCAATCCTCCGGGGCCCTGGGGAAGGCAGTTAAAATGGCCTTGCTTTTTTGTTACATTAAATACAGGTACTGATTCTCCACCTAAGTCCCCAGGTTTACAGACTGATTTGTTGTTCCAGCCGTTGACAACTTCCCAGTGCTGGTAATGCTCTATTCACAAAGACGCCGAATTAGATGCGAACCCCATTCATGGACCCAGAAACTCCTTGTCTGCTTTGAAATATGTGGTGTCGCTTGGCCCAGCCGTGCTATAAATACCAAGTGTTAAATGTCCCCTTAAAAGGCTGGAATAAAGTGGTCTCTCCTTCCTGTGTAACAGGAGAATCTGCCCCTGAGGCTCCATTCTGATTACTCCTAACAGGACCGAACCTTCAGCTTCCCTGCACTCTCCTGTCCATCCCGTGAGAATGATGCAGTTTGTAGTTACCTGAGACTGGCTGATGTAGACAGGATTGAACCATTTCAGAATGTCTGTCCCTCTTAATAGGAATACTTTGTGAGTCTTATTAAAGGAGATGTAGGGACAAATAAGAGGTCAGAGCACTCACAAAACAAAATGTTCAGCTGGAAGGACAGAGCACACAAGGGCCCCAGCCTGCTTCCTCCTACATGCTAATTAGATAGAAGAAAATGGATTTAACAGACACTGCTAATACTTTGTAGAATTGCTTTTGTAAAGTGTTTTTTGTTTTAATTTTCATTGTATATTTTCATTGCACATGGGTCCTGTAGGGGGACATTTTCATACGACTGAGCACATCCTCCCCCTCTGACCCCCCTTCCCCCTGCTGTCCGCCCGTGAGGCCCCTTTCTTCCTCTGTACAGTTTTGCTTCTGCCTTCAGATCACATGTACATCCATGATTTTCTGTCTCTACACAAAGTCTAGGAACTGCAAATGAGAGAACAGTCTGATGTCTGTCTTTCCTACCCTGGCTGGATTTGCTTACTGGGATTCATCTCCAAATCCATTCATAAAATCATTCTTTAAAAAGCTGTTCCTCTGGTCTGGCTCCTTTTTCCATGCAGATTGTAACAATTTTAAAGGGGCAAATAAGCCATCTTATCAAGGCTTCACTGGATGTAGAGATATGTCTACTAAACGTCCTTTTCTTTCAGCTTCAGAAACATCATGTAGTTTCAGAAACTCAATGCAGAGCTTAAGACAGAAGCGTACTGTAGAGCAAGAGTCAGCCAGCACAGGACGCTAGCCAGGAAATGTACTGTTTCTGTGTGCCCACGTAACAGCCTGACTGGTGTGTTTGCTGAGGTGGCGGGAGGGGACGGTGGGTGCTTGAGTTTATTTAATCCCTGCGTCTCCTTTAACCAACATTCTGTTGTAAATGCTATCTTTATCACTGTTATTAGAAACGTTTCAGTTTTTGAACTTTTTTCTTGCAGTACTGAGGATCAAACCCAGGGTTCCATACATATTGTGGATTCTTTTATTTTCTTTTCATCCAGCTAAAACAACCAACAACACACTAGCCAGACGTATAGTTCAGTAGGTGGTGGGGTTTGGTGTGTGTTTCCTTTTCCCTTCTTCCCGCCTAGTTGACCAAAGCACAGCACTGCAGTTCCCTGCCAGGGTGGTCGGTGTCCCCGTAGCTCCCTCTTCTGGTCTGGGAGAAGCACATGATAGTTGCAAGGGTTCTCAACCTTTGTACCCCTCTTCCTCCCTTCTGGGGCCAGGCTTTTGTTTTTGCAGTTTTCTTCCTAGCTGTACCCCGGTCCCTTACTGCACCTGCATTCCCTTTGCTCTTTCCTACTGAGCAATACCTGTCATTCTTGCTCATGCCTCTGTTCTTTGGGGCCTCTTGCTATCTTTTTAGGAGTTTTATAGGGTGTTTATATCTGTCCAGCATGTTTTATATAGTGTTCCTGTAAGCACTGCTGTAAAAGTGCAGTGTGTAGGGAACATGGCAGTGTTTAAAGTTTAAAGTGTGAACACGGAAGCTTTGTCTGAACTGTCTGCATATTCTTTTCCAGCCCAAGAGCAGAGAATCCCTGCTACCTGTCCCTTCTTACTTGACTCCTTTTAGCCTAGAGATGGGGAAGGGGAAATGCCAAGTCAGGGATAATTCTAAATCAGCGAATTAGCTGCGGGTGGTGGAAATGATGTCGGAGAAGCAGTTTGAGTGAACCTGAGCAGGTGAGACACTTGCGCTCGGAGAAACCACATTGTAAAGATCTGAAACTAAGGTCCTCTCTGAGGCTAGAAGTAGATAGAATTAGGAGGAGTTCTGCTCCTGCTAGATCAACAAAGCGTTTTGGTCTCAGTTGGCTTTCTGCTGAAGTTGACCAAATCTTGTCTGTGGCAGTTCTTGCTAACATTGAGAGAACTGCCCGCGTAGACGAAATGCGCTCATTTTCCCTATTGGTTGGTGTAGTGTTTGGAAATAAGTATGAACAATATTTAAGTACATATTCAAGTCTTGGAATATATTTGCTATGACCAGAGAGCTGGGGTGGGAGACCGATGCCTCTCAACTTTATAGTGTATTCTCTCTTTCTAGAAGTTGCCTCCCTGTAGACATTCTAGGAATGGAAGGGGCTGGGGAGCATGCATAATTCATTTCTGAACTGCCAGCGCCTGGCACAGTGTCTGACATGTGTTACATGAGGAAATGAATGCTTGCCAAGGCCTCCTCCTCACTTCATAACGGTTCCTCACAACTGTTCCCAGTTCTCATTAGCTGGCTAGTAAGAAAGCCAAGCAAGGGGACATACCCCAGTGACTCCAGCCATGAGAAGGAACGGGGGCTGTTATTGCAGATGGGTGTAGAGTGTTACCCTGCTTTCGGCTGCCTTGATGCCGGGTGGTAGGAGGGATGAGACTGGTGTGTGCATTGCCATGGAGAATTGATGCTCAGGAAGACGCTTACCAGGAGCTCGTTACAGACTCCTAAGGGTTTTGAAGTGGCTTCCTGGTGACCGCCACACTCCCATCTCACAGCCACTGAAGTCTGTTGCTGCCTGCTGCCTGGAGAGCTGTGTGTATTTGTCTACACTGAGTGTCACAGGCCTTTGCCCGGAGTTTTGCCTGCAGAATCACCAGCAAGAGGCAAGCAGCAAAAGAGCCAGAGACAAGAAAGGCCTGGTCTGCACTTGAACACATGATGCCTTTGACGATTGAGTTAATTTACATCTTTTCTGGTGGAAGGTAGACTCCTCAAGCAAAGTGGGAGGCGGCCTTATTTCCCAGCCACACAGATAGCCTCTGGGCTTCCTTCACGATGGCGAGCGTTTATGTGCTGTTTGCCTTCTTTCCAGAGAATGGCCTCAGCCTCCCCAAAAAGGGTGATTTGAAAAGTAACAAATTATGGAAGTGAGGATCTCATTCATTTAGCCTTCGAGCGCTTCATTGAGTATTTCATTTTAAGAACAAAGACCCGAGAAGGAGGGAGCCCGTAGCAGCCGTGTGTGTAGAACAGCCAGAAGACATCAGTGAGCATTCAGACTCGGAGCTGTGTAAATATCAGACATCACTGCCATCCTTATGAGATATTCGAGCAGTTAGGGAGGAAAGGAAGGTTCTTTGAATAAAATGCTTTGCTGCACTGAATGTGTCTGTTTACCGTCGTTTCTTATAAAGAGCCATTTTTCACCTCTGAAAAAAACTCATCAGACATCTGGTTTTTATCTTGGATTTGCAATCATTGTTTCTTAATAAAAGTGATAAATCCCTGCAGGTGCAACCAATCACCATTGCCTTCAGGGGCTTGTGTGTGGTTCAAGAGCGCTCCCTTCTTTCCTTGCATGTGGTGGGACGTTCCACTGTGGGCCATTGTCAGCAGCTGATGTCGTACAGCTGGACCAGGAAGAGGCCCCTTCCTAGGCTACTGCCAGATTCTGCTTCCCAAGTTTAAAGTAGACTGGCCAACCTTTGGGATCCTAGAAGATTGTGGTAGCATCTGCGGCCAATCTCTCCAAAATGTTGATTTTTATAATTCTGTGTGACCAGCCCCCTTTCTCTACAAACTGCATGACTTTTACATAAATCTTTTACACAGAAGTCACACATGCACCAGGTGGCTTGCCATTAGGTCTGTTGGTAGTCGGGCTGTGCAGTAACATGCGTGTGCAAACAAAACTGCAAGATGCTGCTAGAAACGGAGCGTTAAGGATCCCTCCTCTTCACAGCTGTCATGGGTCTCTGTCAGGCAGAAGTGTGGTGGGGGGGAGGTGTAAGTAGTCCCCAGCCTACAGTTTTGAACTGGAATGACCCCGGAGTCCCCACATGCTAACATCACACAGGCATAAAACATGTTGGACTCTATAGAATGTTCTGATCTGCAGGCCTGAGAAGAGGCAGCTCTCGAGATGGTAGGTTATGGTTTGGTTGAGCCCTTGAGTAACCCGTGTGTTTTCATGAGCAGAGTGCTCTTCTACATGGTGCCCTGAGGTTCTGGTACCAGCAGCAAAACAGTTGTGCAGCCCGCACAGATCTCTACCCCAGATGCCACTCGCTGGGGAGAGTCACGTGACAGCGCTTGGGAAGATGTCACAGAGATCGGCTTCCTAGGTCCCCCTTCTTACACGATCATTCAAGCACCTATCAAAAAGAGTGCTTATCACTGAGTTTTCTGTTCGTGTCACAAAGTCTCTTTCCCAGAAAAAAAAACAAACACGTGACTATTCAGGATTTGTCAACAGCCAAAGCTTTTAGCGATGTTCTTTATCTGCAAATTAATGTAGTCATCTCGTCATTAAATTGAAGCTATTTTAGGTGTGATTGTTTCCTAATCAGCACTAGCATATGGCTCTGTTACCACACATGGCTGTGAAGCACACATGCGCTCGGAAGTCAAGTGAGCTCATAATGATAATCGCTGGAATTTATCACGGTGAATGAAGTGGATTGCACAAACACACATCTGTGTGGGGTTCCCAGAATCTCTAACATTGGATTTTGATAGTTATATAATGCAACCCCCATGGGAAGCCAGCAGTGAAAGGGAAATTAGTTTTGTTTGACACACCAGGAGCCTGAGGTAACACCCAACTTACCTCAACTGTCCCTGTGTTAGAGCTGGGTTTTGAGCTGTTAGACTCCAGAAGCTGGGCTTTGTGTACTCTGCCACCTCTAAAGTCCCAGGAATGAGAGATTCCTGTCTGCCTCTACTCGCCGGTATAAATCTCCATGTGCTAAATGCCGGCAATGCACCTCAACTCTTCCCAGAGGATCGGCTTTGCTGCTCCCAGACCTCATGCCCTGTTCTCTAGTACAAACAAGAAAAGGAAGACCTCAGAAATCTGGTCACAAGACAGACCAGGGCTGGTTCCTCGGGGTTCACACCAGAAGGTTCATCTCTCCTGGTGCTCAAGCACATAACTTAACCAACACTGTCAGATGTGAAGCAGAACGTAATTACATCACAGCTTTTACAATGATTTGCTTAAGTCTCCGTAGTTCACAGAATGTTTAATGTGTGTGTTAACTGTTCTTTTCATCTCTCCCGGTTCTGTTCCAGAAAGCATTTTAATTAGCTTATCTCATCTACCTGGCTAAGAGCCATCCCCGAAGTAGACTTTGATAACGAATCTTCACCCGTTCTACGGGGATCATTACGAGAGTTTTAGGCTTTCATGATTCAGGATCTTTGGCACTGATGAAGTGTACTGCATTCCCCTTTATCCACTAGGTTGCCTCAACCCTCCATTAAATGAGAATTAGTGCTAGAGTGCTGCCCAGGCCTAGCTCTAGACAACGCCGGCCTCTGCAGATGCATTTGCATATGCAATTCTCTCAGGAAATGAAAACTGTCGTCCTTTTATAAAAATTGCATCAGCATTGCATGGAGCTGCATAGAACAGAAACCTCAGTTTAGCCCCTTAACCCAGCACTTTACTCTTTACAAGGATGGATGGGTTGGGGTTGGCACTATCCCCCTGCCCCAGGAAATGGCAGAAATCGCTGTAAAATGGCACGGCTACAGCAGGTAGATCCAGACACCAGAGAGCAAGCCAATGGCTTCTGCTTTGTCCTCCACCCACATCTTAGGAGTGCTGTTCGTCTTTATTCCTGTCCCTGTTTATGTGAGAAGGAACCCTGACAGAAGCAGCTTAGGGGAAAAAGAGTGTATGCTGGCTCCACGTAGCAGGTCTCTATCATAGCAGAGAAGTCATAGTGGGAGGAGCTCAGAGACGCTGATCCCATCTGTAATAGCAAGGAATGTGTGTTGTTTTCTCCACTTGAGCAGTCCTGGACCCGGCCAGGGAATGGTACCACTCACAGTGGGCAGCTGTGCTCACCTCAGTACAGCCAAGCTAATCCCTCCCAGGCCTATCCAGGGGTGATTCTAGATTCTAGAAACTGACAACACTTGCCATCACATCAGAGGAATTCATCCAAGATTTCTGCTGGGAAAGATGGAAAAATGCAGATTCCAAGGATCCCAAACTCTCTGTTACAGGGAGAGATTAGATAGAGAAGTAAGGTTGAACTTCCCACCCGTGATGCTACACCCTTCATCCCTGCAGAGAATGTCTGAATGATAACACTTAACTTCTAGACCGATCAGTTAACAGCATGCTTCTGCCTACTCTGCTGCCATGGCTTGGCTATGTCCCCCAAAGTTTCACACGCTGGAATTTTGCCCCCTACTGTGGCAACATTGAGGTGGTAGACTGTGGTTTGGATGTGAAGTGTTCTCTTCAAAAGCTTGCGTTGGAGGCGTTGTCACCAACATAACATTCAGAGGTAGGGCTTGGGGGGTTAATTAGAAAACAAGGGCTCTTAGCTAATCAGTGGACCTAACACAAAGATAGAGTCATAATCTGATGATATTATTAGGAAATAATAGCCACTAGAAAGTGTGACCTAGTTTGGAGGAAGCCAGCCATTGAGGGCATGCCTTCAGAGTCTCCCCAATGGCTTCCTGTCCACTGGGAAGTCAGCGGCTCTGCTTCACCATGCTTCCTCCACCCTGGTGTTTGTTTGCCTCCTCCTAGACATCGCTTTGATGGAAGTCAGCACCCTGGCATTGAGACCTCTGAAACCTGGAACCAAGTGTTTCTTTCCCTTAGCAATTATTCCCAGGTGTTTTATTGCAGTGACAGATTGCTTATGTGCTGGACCATAAAAAGTGGGACCCAGTGACAAGCGTTAGTTTCTTGTGAGGGTCTGCCTCAGAACAATTAGCTCGACAGGCTTTTTATAAAAAGAGCGAGTCTGGATCTTGAATCACTCAGGGTCTGTGATTTCTTTTGTTGGACCCTGAAGTCCAGTCACCTAGGAGAAGTCGCCCCAAGAGACCACTTTCACGCCACAGTTGATGTAAAAGCAAGAGGATTTAATTAATTCTGTTGCGACAGGATCCTTCAGCATTCGAGAAGCCAAGAGACCCCGAATGCCTGTCACAAGCCATTTTTTAAAGCAAAAAGCCATAGAAACAGGCGGGAGGGGGGGGGAACTCAGGGTTGTTCTTCAACTATTATCAAAGGGCTATTAACAATGATGGTCTAAGCCAGGGCTGGAGCACAGTTGCCAGATCAGGTGAGGTAAGAGGAAACATTTGAGGGTTACTTTGACCCCTTCCCAGGGATTAAGTCAAAACATCAGGAACCGAGTCAATACCAAGGGTTATCTTGCCCCTATTTCAATAACTGAGTTCTATTTGGAGAATATTCACAAGGACTCAGGGAGATGGAAAATCCCCAACATTCCAGTATGTGCATGTGAAGTTGTTAGGTCCTTGGTTTCCAGGGGAGGGGAGGAGCACTAATGCTGAGAGGCCTCAGAGTTGTCCTAGAGTTTTTCACTTTTACATTTCCCCACTACATTTGGACAGAAATGAGGCCCTGCCTGGACATCTGTTATACTTGACCTTTCAGAACCATGAGCCACATAAACTTGCCCCCCATCACTGCTACCTGGCTGCCCCTCAGGCAAAGGGACATGCTGTCATCCCCCCAAGGATCCAAAGTCCCCAACTCACCAAGTCTAGTTGGTTATCTTCTAAATTCAGAGAAATTGGAAGGTAACCACACTTCTTATATGAGATGGGGTGGGGGGAAGTACAGATTGTGGAAATACAATCAATTTATGAGGCATAACATCTATAGTTCCAAGACTTCCCTTTAAGTAACTCCTCATGCGGCCATCACTAGTGCTGATGATGCTCTTACGCCACTCAGCTGTTACTGCCAGCCAGCTCCTTGGGTGTCATGAGTCTTGCCCTTGTAGAATGACCCAACCCTTCCCTCTTGAAGTCTGACCCTGTCCTGCTTAGAGCAGAGGAGGGGGTCTTCATTAGCTCTTAGCTCTGGACATGGAAGCACTATGGAGTCCCTGTGGATCACCTCCACTTTCAAATCTTCATGATGCAACAGGAAGCCTGTCTTCCCTAGACTGCTGCCTCAGTTTCCCCAGCAGCTACCGTAATCCCCCCTCTGTTGTTTCAGTGGTGGGAAAAAGCAAACGCATGCATGTGGCGAGAGTGAACCGCTGCAGTCTGCTCACCCCATGACTTGTTTCTTTGGGATGACAACTTTAAGCTGAGCAGCCCTTCAGGTTGTAGACACAAGAAACAAAGTGTCCCGTGTGTGTTTGTTATTGGGGATAACAGTGAGGTGCTTTGGCATCTCCTTGTTTTCCACCTGTGAGTGAAAAGGCCCAGTCTATAGACTGCAGTTCAGACATACACCACATCTTGTAGGTTTTCATTCATTTTACACTGTGTATGTTGAGAAGGATTTCAGTCAACCAAGATGTATCAGCTTACCTGGATCCTTTTTCTTTGGCAGACATATGGTCAGTTTCAGATGTCTGTTGCTGGTTTACTATGACTTGAATGGCATAAGGAGATTTAGCTACCTCCATCTGCCTATGATGTCTTCCTTAGACACTGACACATGCAAATGCCACGCACGTACATTTGCGGTGGTTTTGCTGCAAATTCCAAGAGCTAATTTTTTTCTTTCTCTTTTGAAGGCTCCCCAGACTCCCCCTCCCCTCTTTGGTAAATGTGTTAAATCTTGGAAAAGATGTTATCAAAGGGAGAAAAACAGGTGGGCAAGAAAGAGATGAAAACACCCTGACAGTTCACTTCTGTTTTGCAGCTGTGAGAGCCGTTGTTGGAATTGTTACCTCCCTTACCGAGATAATTAATTCTCTTTTTTCAAAAAGAGAAGGCACGTCTCCTTCCTTCAATCAGTGTCAACAGCCAATTACTCTCTTTCATCACCCGGAGTGGAATAACACAAATGTTATCAAGGAAGAAAACAGTTGGCCCGACAAGATTAGCAATTCACTTTGTCTTAATCTTCTAATCACATGGTATGCAGCAGTTTACAATAATATGCACCCAAATTTGCTAGTAGATCATTCTAGAAAGGCCCCGTGGAAATCCCCCATCGCATCCTCTGCATTTGGTGCAGAAGAGCATGTCTTCCTGTAAGAGACATGAGATGAATTGAGACCAGCTCCTCCTCACAGAGTTTCCCTCATCCACTACCCTCAGCAGAAGGCTGTTAATTATGTAAAGAGAGTCATACCCAATAGAATATATAACTGGGAATGGCTTTTAGGGGGAACAGAAAAATCAAAGGCAGCTGATGGTGACAGAAGGTTTGTCACCAGCAATAAGATTAGCATTTTGCTGTCATCTTCTGGGAAACAAAAGGCTTCTAGTCTTTATGAAGGTCAGGCATTTGTTGTGCCGTTTGGAATTTGTCCCAAAAGTCTTTGGGAAGCCCAACTTTGTTATTGGTACTCAAAAATCACACTCCTCACCCAAGGTGTGAGTATGGTGTTGGATTATGACAGAAATGACACTTGTAATTGACAGGGGAAAACTGAAAAAACTAGCCCCGTTTCTAGCAGGGTGGCGATATTGTCAGACTCCGTCTTTGCCAGCTTCTTTAGCTCCTTTAAGCAGGGGCGGGGAGACGAACAGTGTGATGCTCAGAAGATGAACGAAGGGCTCTGTCCATTCTTGGTTACCGGGTACCTTGAAGCCTGGTAACCCTGCAGCTCCAGCGGCTGCCCCTCAACACATGGCATTGACTTTCTCCTTGTGTGTTGTTACTCCTAGAATTTCGTCCCGGTGTACAAACTCTTTGGCCATAGAAGCACAAAGGACTTGAAGTGGGGCAGTTAATGCCAAACAAAGGGCTTTCAAGGAAGAGCAGGGGAGGAAGCCAAAGTGGAATCAAGGAAGGAATGGGGGCTTGGTTCAGCGCTTTCTAATGGTCCACCCGACATTAGAGTCCCCCCTCCATGGAGGAGGTGATACCCTCTGTGGTATATACCACATCAGGTACCCTGGCCATTGATGCTGCATCCATTCCCATCCCTTGACTTGAAACCTGAAGGGGAATTTCTGCTCCCTGGGTGGCCACAGAACCTTCAACCAATCTTAGAAGATCCCGGAAAGCAGAATAATCATACTATTCCTTCAAACCCTGCCGTTGAGGAACCCAGAAGGCATTCCCAACTTGCCAAAACATTATAATTCCTCCCAGGGTATCTCTAGGAAGCTATTTGTGGAAGCTGTCGAGGGAAAAAATGGACATTGCCTCAAGGCAGGAGGGCTTGTGACCCTATGGATACATATCTCAGGCAAGTATGATGACTGGGTCCCACGGTGACCTCAACTGAAATCACCCACACAGCAAGATCACAATATTTTCTAATAAAAATAACCTCAAGTCCCCAAAGCATCCTTAAGTAGCCTAAATGTAGCCATGGTTGATAATTTATGGAAGGCAGCAATGCTGAGCATGGCGCTTGACAATCTCCCGCCAAGAGCGGATGAAAGTGTCTGTCGCAAAGTAAACAGAACTCCGCATACCTCTGCAGATGCTGCATGCTGAGGCCACAAATACGCTTCACGGTGACAGCCACAAGCCTTCCGAGTGCTGATAGGAAATATGTTATGTACCTCCTTCACTTCTGATGCCCAGAATGCCCTCGAGGTATGATGCCAACCTTCTGTTTTGCAAACCAGGAAAATATGATAAACAAAATTTCAGAATACATGGTGCAGTAGCCCATTACTGACGATGTGCTATGAAGGATTAAGAATTCATGGTGGTTTGAAAGAAAATGGCCCCCAAAGGGAGTGGCACTGTTAGTAGGCGTGGCCTTGTTGGAGGAAATGTTTCACTATAGGGGCGGGCTTCGAGGTCTCTTTCGCGTAAGCTTCCCCCAGTGTGACTTTCAGTCGACTTCCTGTTGCCTGCAAGCTGTAGGACTCTCAACTGTTTCTCCAGCACCACATCTGCCTGCACACCGCCATGCTCCCTGTCATGATGACAGTGGACTGAGCCTCTGAAACTGTAACCCACCACCTCAATTCAATGTTTTCTTTCTAAGAGTTGCCATGGTGATGGTGGCTCTTCACAGCAATAAAATCCCCAACTAACTGTTCCTATTTATGCCCATCATGGTGGTGCATGCCTTTAATTCCAGCACTCAGGAGGCAGAGGCTGGCAGATCTCTGAGTTCAAGGCCAGACTTGTCTGCAAGAGTTCCAGGACAGCCAGGGCTGTTAGGTAGAGCATCCCTGTCTCAAAAAGCAAACAAAAAATTGTTTCTATTTTTAAAGCTGGCAGTATGCACCTGCGACTCTAAGGCTAGGTGATGGTGGTGGGGCTAACAAATGGCAAGATCCAGGCTCAGTGAGACCCTGTCTCAAAAAGTTGGGTGGAGAATGACGATACCTGAAGTCAACTTCTGTCCTCCCATGTATGCACGTGTGTACACACCCACACAGAGAGGAGAGAGAGGGAGGGGGAAAGACACGGAATTACTATTTCTAAGTATGCTATCCTAATTAATTGATTGATTTCTAGAGACTCCTAAGCCAAAAATAGTATCAAGATGAACATATCTGCTACCGATGCCTCAGCATATATTTGGTATATTTCTTTCTGGCTTTTTTTTTTCTTTTTTGAGACATAGTTTCTCTGTGTAACAACCCTGGCTATCCTGGAACTTGCTTTTTAAACCAGGCTGGTCTCGAACTCACAGAGATATGCCTACCTCTGCCTCCCAAGTGCTGGGATTAAAGGCATGCACCACCACCACCACCCAGTGTTCTTTTTAGCTCCCCCACCACCACACACACCTTTATACCATATGCCAATCTGAGGATCCGATTAAATAGATAGTTCTCAGCTGTTTCATTCACTTACAACGGCTTTGTATATACTTCTTTTGTTCTTCAGAACCCGTTTTAATGAGTGTGACAGTCTAGTATGTGGGGGTTTCATGGTTACTTAAGTAAATCCACTCATGTAATGTCTATCTTTTAAGGATCCCATGAAAATCTTCATTCTAAATCCATCTGCACTGATCAGAGTTCTTTCTTAGAAAATATGGCTTGAAGTGGATGTCCTGGTCCACAGAGTATGAAGATTTTCAGATTTCTAAAGACACAGGGTCAACATTTTGTGGGTCTATGCATCACATAATCAATCAGTCAACTATTTCTGGGCAAACTACTATATACAAAGTGCTGGGCACGAGGAATGTGTTGGCCAGCAGGCTCCCTTGATCTCACAGGATTTATCCTTGAGACTTTCAACCTGAGAACAAGAATTTTTGTAAATTCGGAGTTAAATTTCATGCAGAATTGAGACTGTCATAAGGAAAAAGGAGGAAGAAAAGGCAAGCTCTGCCTCCCATCATGCCATGCATGCACATGAGTCCCACACACGCATGGCCCTACAGTGCGCTAAGCAATGTGGCAGCCATCAGCACCCATAAGCTGTGCCTTATGTTCAGTTAGTTAAGGTCATTGAGGAATATAGAAACCAAATTGACTCCAAATGGTTCCTAAAGGGAGAAATAAAAAACAATTACTCATTTCCCAACTTAAAAAAAATGAAAGGGAATAATTCACATACCAAAGGACTGGGTTTTTTTGTTTTGTTTTGTTTCTTTGTTTTTTTGTTTTTAGCAAGTTATCTAAAAAAGGAAGGTTAGGAATGGGACCCTTAGGAGGAAGAGCGAGCCTCCTAGGGATGCCTGTATGATGTGATGGGTTGAGCTGACGTGGATGGGGTTTCTTCCTGTTCCAAGTCTGTTGAGAAGAGCAACAAGAGAGAGAGGAAGAGGGAGGGAGACATAAGGATAACATATCCACGTACTATACCCATGCAGCCTTCACACTCAGCATCTACGTAGAACTTCTAAAGCCAACAAAGAAGCAATTCATCTTTTTAAGGAAAAAAAAAGAATATAAAAGACATGGACAGTATGTCATGAGACATATTTCACAGAATAAAAAAAAAATCAGCGGTCAAAAACCATGAAAGGACTCTCAGTCTCAGGAACAGGGGGATGTGTCCAGAAATCAGATGATACAGTACATCACGTGTGTCGTACTGGCTGAAATTGAAAAGCCAGAACATACTAAATATGGACAAGGATTGTATCTGTTAAAGCTGTTTGCAATTTGCTAATATGGAGTTGGAAAATAATCTGACACTTTAAGATAGAAAACTCTTTCCAACCGTAAGTATCACCCCTGACCATATGATAGAGAAACTGGACACATGAGACTGTTCATAATTGAGCTGATTATTTTGATTTTATTTATTTAAATTGTGTGCATGTGTGCGCACGCTTGGGGGGGGGCTCACACGTGCATGCATAGATGCCTGTGGCGGTCAGAGCAGGGTGTCAGAGTCCCCTGGAGCTGGAGTTACAGGTGGTTGTGAGCCACCTCATCTAGGTGCTAGGCCCAGAACTCCACTGGAAAGACCACAATTGCATTAACAAGAGCATAAGGGCAAAAATGCAAAAGTAATGAGATAACTATAATTTCATCTATCATCAAAGCTGAACACCAAAATCTTACTACTGAGTCTGAAAATACAGTCTCAGGAGAACGATGGCGTTTTTCTAAAGCTTGAAACTTGGCCACATCAGGTGATGCCTCTCTGACTCCAAGTGTGGCCGCCTCCTGCTTCTGGACTTACATGTTAACGAGGGGAAGCTCAGTTTACAAGACCAACAATGAAAATAAGTGGGAGGCGATGAAATAAGTCTGGAGACGAATGAGGTGGGGAGGGTATAAGGTGGGATGGTGGCAGATCTCAAGACAGGTTATAAATAAATTGATCAGAGAGGATCTGAGACCGGGAGGCGTGACCAAAGCCTGAAAAGGGAGCGAGCCCTACAGTATCTGGGTGAGGGGTGTCTGTAGCATTACGAGTGTGTAAACTTGATTCCACGCTCAATTTCTGGCACCGTACAATGAAGTAAGCCACCTCACTCGCCTGAGGTTAGTGTCCATTCCTGTCTTCCCCCTCATTTGTAAACCATGTTTTGTACAGAATCTTTGAATTTCCTAGAAAAGGCAAGGATTGTTATTCTTGGGTGTTTTATTGGTTTTCTTTCTTTCCTTCTTTATTTTTCTCTTTTTTTCTTCTTATCTTTCTCAGAAAACCAAGTGTGTGGAGTACACATCTGTGATCCCAGCACCTGGACTTTATTTTATGTACGTGAATGTTTTACCTGCATGTATGTATGTGCACCACATGCATGCCTGGTTCCCTGTAGGGGTCAGAAAAGGGTGTTGGACTCCCTGGAACTGGAGTTAAGGATAGTTAGGAGCTATACTATGTGGATGCTGAGAGCTGGACCAGAGAGTACTCTACAAGAGAAACAAATGCTCTCATTCCCCTGCCATCTCTCCAGCCTCCCCCCCACCCCCATTAAAGACAGGGTCTCACATACCCCATTGGCCTCCAGCTTACTATATAGCAGAGAATGAAAGACCTTGAACTCATCCACCTGGCTCCATTCCCCTGTGCTGGGATTACAGGTGTGATCCACCGCCCATGGTTTACGTGTGCTGGGGTTGGAATCCGAGCTGTGCATGTGCTAGTCAATCATTCTATCCAGTACATTCCCAACCCATAATACTCTTTTGGTAACTTAGTGGCCCAAGTAAAGTCTGTATTTTGCAAACCTCACAGCTACATCAGGCATTTTGCTATGATTTATAACTATTGCAATTTCAGAGAAAATAGATTAGATAGCTGTACCTAAGTTCAATGACCCAGTAAATATAAAATTTAAATATTCTACTGTGGCCATTGAGAATATTTTTGGCTTGACAATCGGTCGGAAGTACTGTGTCTTCTGGGAGTTGAGGCATTAGAAACATGCATTAGGATAATAGAGTTTTCACGAGAACCTTATAAACTAGGGTGAAAATTAGATTTGGGGCTTTAGTGGCTGGGATTCTAATTTAACATGCTGTGGAACTCACCTCATCAAATGGCTGAACTAATCTCTCATGCCAACAACTGGCTGGGTTCATAAAATACCCGAAGCTGTTTGCATGCTAATAAATAAGAGAAGATATAAAAACCGCAGACCTCTCTCCTTCCAGGGCAAGCTGCATGTGACCCTAATGGAGCCACTTGGATTTGATGGAGGCATTCTAATTAGCGGATCACCTTGTGGTCATGTTTCACAGTTCCGGTTTAACAAGGCTGCCGTGTGTACTTTGAAAGCAGCGTTCCCGAGACCTCTCCGATGCTGAGCTGATTACGGTATGGAGGAGATTTCATCATCTTCCGATACAGCTCCCTGTGCCAGCAATATGGCCAAGGACTGATCTGTTTTCACTAATCACACACTTCAGGGAAGCGTCAACACCGGGAACACTTGAGAAAAAGCATCAGAAATGTAACATGCTGTTTGCATTCCCAAGTACACGGGCCGTGTCTCATCCATCATGTCGCGGGAAGCCTTTGTTAAGCCGTGAAGTGTCTGACGGGCTTGGTGTGGTTCAGGGGAAGAGGGTGATTCTTGGGAACCCTCTCACCTTTGTTCCTGCCGTGGCCTCTACGTGGGCCCTGTGCTGTGAGATTCCTGAGGCCTTCTCTGAGTTGCTGTTCTGTCTCAGCTAAGGCCTGGTTTCAAGTCTTCCCATTTTCCTTCCAGGTTTCAGTCTGTTTCACTAGGGAGACAATGTTCTATACAGGGAAACAGGTAACAAATGCTTTTTAGGTAGATGTCTGTGTCCTCGGGGTTTTCCTTGCTTTATTTTAGTCCTTCTTTTTCTTGTTCCTATTCGTTCATTCAAACATTTTTTTATGTTTCATATTCATTCATTCGTAAACTTAAACTATTTAATTTTAAGGGCTATTTTTTAAGATTTGTGATTACATATCTTAATGCAATTCTTTAAAAATACTGATTTTGAACTTGGGAAGTTAATGTTTTCACCTGATCCGTTGTTTGGAAATTTTCTCTTTTGTGATACTGTTTTTTTTATAATTGAGGATTTTTACTTTTTATTTCTTTGTTTGAAATTCTTATTTTTCAACTCTCAACTATCTTATTTATCCTTGTGGAAGTTATTTACTTTCTCACATATGTGAACAAACTATGGCTCCATATGAGCCATGAGAAGAGTGATATAAACTCTTCTCTGCATGTTTCAAGAGTGAAATGGAAGCCTTGGTAATAGTCTTGCTGGCACAACAGGCAGGCCTCCATGGTTGGTGGAAAGAAACGTGTATTCATAAGAAATGGCTACAAATGGGGTCCCAGCAGGTTCTCAGGGCCTTTGACTCTGCTCCTGGTAGAGGAATGGAGTCTCTCCTGCTACCGGCAACTTCCTGACTCTCCATCATTACTGGGACCTGAGAAAGAAGGCTAATGAGAGAACTAGCCATAGGAAGGCTTCTTGCTCCTGCTGACAACCTTCTCTTCTCTTGGCCATCCCTGGACCTTCGGCGGGCAGCTCTAGCCCTCATGCATTGCCAGGACGTTGGAGGGATCCACTTGCCTGCCCTAACATACCTCAGCCGCCTCTGACGGACAGCTGGCTCCTTAGGATACGTATCCCCACCATACTCCATCAAATCTAGGATCTTATACTATACACCATCATTTCATAGTCTACCAAGAAAGAGAAACAATGCTGTCAGTTCAACCATGGCAAGCCGTCAATTTTAAAATGTGCCCCGATTTTACGGATATTAAAATGTGACAAATGTGTCTCTGAGAATCAGCAGGGAAATGCTTCTTTCCTTTCCACTTCATACCACTTGGTTATTAATTCTATTTCAAGACCCAGTCACAGAGGGTTGGGGCTTGGAGCCGGAGGCCTACCTGCTATTGTTTGATCTGATTCATTACATTTCCCCCCAATCTTCCCCCAACCCCTGGTCCTAGTGAAGGAAATAGCCATCAATCCCCATGACCCAGCCTAACAACTGAAGAAGCAAAGAGCCAAGGAGACGGGATAAATCAAATCTGGCTGGTGCGGGATTTGAACTCAGGAATTCTGACAGCAGCTTCGCACAGTGATACAAATCATTGCATCACTGCAGACTCAGACACAGCCTCTCTAAATAATGGCACTGGTGGAGGTGCGAGGAGATGCACGATGTTTTTATTACACAGTCTACACTGGAGGACGTGATAAATGGCTTTCCTGCTCAGAACCTATGGGCCGCCTAAGCTACCAAAACTGTGGTACCCATATTCATTCAATGTCTGCTTTGGGAAAGCTGGGAGGGAAATGCCTCAAGTCATTCTCAATCATCCTTATAGAAGCAGGGTTGCTTCTACACCCACTTTCTGTTTCTAGCTTATGGTCACTTTATTTCCTTCCTTGCTAGTAGCTTCTTTGAGCAAACTGAATTTGCCTCTTTAAGTGTCATTAGACCCTTCTGGAAAATGGCAGATAAGGATGTACATTCATACACACACACACACACACACACACACACATTTGAAAACTCAGTCCTTTCTAGAAATTGGAGTGTAGACATCTAGAGTCACATGGCAGCATGTGAATGCATGCTTGTTCTATCCCCGAGTTACTGATTTTTCCACTCAACACAGTATTCTAGGTATAACAGGAAGAAAACATATCCTGATAATAGAAAAAAATGTGTTTAAACCTGTCCTGCTGGAACAGAGAGTCCAGGTGGAGTTCTTTGGTTCTATAGAAGTGCTTTCTGAAATGCCCCTCTTTCTCCACTCTCTGCTCTAGTTGTAGACAATGAAGGCTGAGAAGATAGCTCAGAAGGTCAAGTGATTACCAAGAAAGAATGAGGCCCCGTGTCAGGATTCCCAGCACCATGTAAAAATCCAGGCATAACAAGGGCATGACCACTGAGGGAGCAGCCCTGAGCCAGAGACCTCTGCAGGACTGGGCCCAAGCCAGGGACATCTATGGGAATAGGTGTGAGTCAGTGACCTCCACTGGAGCAGGCCCAAGGCAGTGATCTCGGCAGGAGCAGTCCCAAATGACCTCTGGAATTGCAGAATGACATCCAGGAACACCCAACAACCTCCAAATGACCGGAATCATGACCCTGACTGCACCATGGGATCTGAGCCTTGGATCCACCGGCACCTGCAAGACTGATCACCAGAGACACAGCCCCAGCAACTCCAATCAGAGGAAAAAATGGGCAGACAGGAAAGAACACACTCGACACCACAAAGAGCAACACGACACAGACAAAACTTAGTGGTTTTACAGCAGCAAGACTTGAACACCCAAATATAGAAGAAGCAGAAGAAAATGGCCTAAAAAATTACTTTGGGAGAATGTTTGAGACCCCTGAAGAGGAAATTGAAAAGTTCCCTCAAAGAAATGGAGGAAAAAAAATGGAAGAAATAGACAAATCCCTTAAAGAAAATCAAGAAAAAGCAATCAAACAATGAAAGAAACAATTCAAGAGTTGGCTCTTCAAAAAAAATTGACAAAATAGAGAAACTTTTATCCAAACTAACCAAAAGGCAGAGAAAAAAATATCAAAATTAACAAAATCAGAAATGAAAAGGGGAACATAACAACAGATGTGGAAGAAATCCAGAGACTCATTAGGTCATATTTTGAAAACCTGTACTCCACAAAATTGGAAAACTTAAAGGAAACAGACAATTTTCTGGATAAATATCACTTACCAAAATTAAATCAAGATCAGATAAGCAAATTAAATAGACCTATAGCTGCTAAAGAAATAGAAACAGTCATCAAAAGTCTCTTAACTACAAAAAGCCCAGGACCAGATGGTTTCAGTGCAAAATTCTACAAGATTTTCAAAGACAAACTAATACTCCTCAAATTGTTCCACACAATAGAAACAGAAGGAACATTGCTAAACTCTTTTTATGAAGCTACAATTACCCTGGTATCCAAACCACACAAAGACATTACTAAGAAAGAGAATTACAGACCAATTTCACTCATGAACATTGATGCAAAAATACTCAGTAAAATACTGGCAAGCCAAATCCAAGAAAAAATCATCAGAAAAATCATTCACCGTGATCAAGACGGTTTCATTCTAGGGATGCGAGGATGGTTCAACATATGAAAATCTTTCAGTGTAATCCACCATATAAACAAACTGAAAAATAAAAACCACATGATCATCTTATTATATGCTGAAAAAAATCTTTGACAAAATACAAAATCCTTTCATGATAAAGGTCTTGGAGAGAGCAGGGATACAAGGAACATACCTAAACATAATAAAGGCAATATACAGCAAGTCAACAGCCAACATAAAACTAAATGGAAAGAAATTCAAAGCTATCCCACTGAAATCAGTAATAAGACAAGGTTGTCCACTCTCTCCATATCTGTTCAATATAGTACTTGAGGTTCTAGCTAGAACAATAAAACAACAAAAGGATATCAAGGGGATATAAATTTGAAAAGAAGTCAAACTTTCACTATTTGCTGATGATATGATAGTATACATAAGTGACCCCAAAAATTCTACCAAAGAACTTCTACAACTCATAAACACCTCCAGTAATGTAGCAGGATACAAGATTAACTCACAAAAATCAGTAGCCCTACTGTACACAGATGATAAACAAGTTGAGAAAGAAATCAGAGAAACATCACCCTCCACAATAACCACAAACAACATAGAATATCTTGGAGTAAGTCTAACTGAACAAATGGAAGACCTGTATGACCAGAACTTTAATCTTTGAAGAAAGAAATTGAAGAAGACACCAGAAAATGAAAGGATCTCCCATGCTCTTGGGTATGCAGAATTAACATAGTAAAAGTGGCAATCTTACCAAAAGCAATCTACAGATCCAATGCAATACCCATCAAAATCCCAGCAAAATTCTTCACAGACCTCGAAAGAACAATACTCAAATTCATATGAAGAAGCAAAAAACCCAGGATAGCCAAAACAACTCTGTTTTGGAGGCATCACCATCCCTGACTTCGAACTCTACGACAGGGCTACAGTACTGAAAACAGCCTGGTACTAGCATAAAAACAGACAGGAGGATGAATGGAACTAAATCAAAGACCTACATGTCTATTCACACACCTACAAACACCTGATTTTTTACAAAGAAGCAAAAAATGGAAAATGGAAAAAAGAAAGCATATTTAACAAGTGGTGCTGGCATAATTGGATATCAACATGTAGAAGAATGAAAACAGATTCATATCTATAGTCATGTACAAAACTCAAGTCCAAATGGATCAAAGACCTCAACATAAAACCAACCACACTGTAGAGAAGAGAGAGTGGGAAGTACACTTGAACACGTTAGCACAGGAACCACTTCCTAAATAGAGCCCCAGCAGCACAAACACTGCGAGAAACAATTAATAAATGGGACGAAACTGAGAGCTTCTGTAAAGCAAAGGACACAGTCAACAAGACAAAACAGCAGCTTACAGAATGGGAAAAAAAAATCTCCAACCCCACATTGGATAGAAGGCTGATCTCCAAAATATACAAAGAACTCAAGAAATTGGTCATCAAAAGAACAAATAACCCAATTTTAAAAAATGGGGTACAGATCTAAATAGAGAACTCTCAACAGAGGAATCTACAATGGCTGAAAGACACTTAAGGAAATGCTCAATATCCTTAGCTATCAGAGAAATGCAAGTCAAAACCACTCTGAGATTCCATCTTACACCTGTCAGAAAGGCCAAGATCAAAAATACCGATGACAACTTTTGCTGGAGAATATGTGGGGTTAAGGGAACACTTCTGCATTGCTGGTGGGAGTGCAAACTGGCACAGCCCTTTGCAAATCAGTATGGTGGTTTCTCAGAAAATTAGGAAACAACCTACCTCAGGACCCAGCAATACCACTTTTGGGTATATACCCAAAGGATGCTCAATCACACCACAAGGACATTGTGTTCAACTATGTTCATAGCAGCATTGTTTGTCATAGTCAGAACCTGGAAACAACCTAAATGCCCCTCTACCAAAGAATGGATAAGGAAAATGTGGTACATTTACATTTTAAAACTTCAGGCCTGATGTTTTAATTGAGCTATATATTTTTCTCTGTTCCCCTCCCATCCACTCCAGGCATGGTTGTGCATGCCTTTAATCCTGTTCTAGGGAGGCAGAGGCAGGCGGATCTCTGCATTCAAGGCTAACCTGGTCTACAGGATGAGTTCCAGGACAGTCAGGGCTATGCAGAGAAAAGAAAAAAAAAGTATGGTTGAAAAAAAAGTATGGTGAGGACATTTGACATGAACATTCGAGAACACACACACACAAATACACACATACACCCCAAGTGCACAGACACATAAGAAATAAAATAATTTAAAAAAATGATAATAAAAAGTTAAATGATTAATATTATAGTACACATTGAAGAGTACTGGATGCTCTTCCAGAGGACCCAGGTTCAATTCCCAGCACCCACAATAGCACCTCATGCCTGTCTGTAACTCCAGTTCCAGGCTTCTTCCAACACTGTCACGCGGACATACATCCCTGTAAAATACCAATGAACAAATAAAAGAAATTTTAAAAAACCCACTGAAACTCCTGAAAAGTTCAGAGAGGACTAAAACAGTACAAATATTAAATATAAAGCAATACAAACTGTGTAACCCAAACAGGAACAAGTTAAGGTTTCTGTTCACAGTTAAGACAGTTAAGAATAAGTTCCTGTTTGCCCTGGGCAGGCTAAGTTCCTTTTGTAGTGTGTCAAGTCCTTGCATGTTAAAGTGTTGTTGGTAATTAAGAATAAATTCCTGTTCCTTAGAGCTGATGTAAATGGTAAAATTTGTTTTTCTACCTACCCTGAACGTGCAGCCCCATTCACACTGTGCACATCCTTACTCTTGTTCCTCCTCTTTCATTGTGTTTTTCTAACAATGTACAACAGCCCACTCTTGCCCCTGTGTACATCTGATCTCACCTTTAGAAAGGGCTTCAAGGGGCCAGCAGGGGCTGCTTTCTGAAATCCTGACTTAGGGAGAGGCAGCCAGACTGGCCAGGCCCAGGTGCATGCCCAAATAAAGCTTGCTTCAATTGGATTATCGTGGGTTTGGTTTTTGTCCTCAAAATTTTCAGGTTTAATGAAATATTAATATAAAAACGGGACTTAAAGGCTTATTTGGGAAAAATAGTGAATCTATAAGATTTTTTTTCCTATCATGAATCAAACCCAATGCCTTGTACATGATAAACAAGCATGATACTACTTAACTACATCCCCAGCTCTTGGGTTTTGTTTGTTTGTTTTACTTTGAGACAAGATCTTTTTGTGTGATGTAAACTGGCCTCGAAGTTGTCACGTAGCCTAGGTTAGCCTCAACTCCATAATCATCCTTTCTCAGCTTCCCAATCGATAAGATTATAGGCACACGCCACCATGCCATACAGAGCCTATAACTCTCAATGAACCGGATAAATAAAGAGGTTTTAATTTACATGATGAAAGGAGCAATGTGGGCAACAAAAGACATAGACCCGTCACTGAGATGGAAGGAAGCAAACACACCACCACCAACAAAGATGCAGCCCCAGCAGCCTCAAACCCATCTGAAAATATACAGGGGTATGATAGAAACGGGACTGAATTTATATTAAAATTAAATTTTTAAAAACCAGCATTGTTCCATAATTGAAGTCAAAGTCAGACTTGTATTTGGCTAAAGAAACACAGCCAGACCAAAATGAGATTGCAATCAAAGCCTTTGATTAAAAGGCGAGGTGAGTGGACAAGGGAAGGGGAGCGCGGTGGTGCTGTCACCAAAGGAAAGTTCAAAGCAGAACCGTCCACTAGAATGGGGAACAAAGGGGCCCTTTGATACTAAGACCAGATGAAATCTGTGCGCTCATAACAATGGCACTGAGCATCTATGGGCTAATTAACATAACATCAAAATTGATAGAACAAAAACTATTTGATACATAAGAAAGGGACAGAAGCATAATTATATCATGGCACTAAATACTGCTATTATGCATTCTGGAGCAAATTGATAAAAAAATAAAGGATGTGTCTGGCAATTTAAATAGCACAATTAACAAAACTTAATTAGTAGAAATAGAAACATTTTACATACTAGATTTTTTAAAAAAAAATTCCACTGATGGTTTTTCAAATCTTTAAGGAAATAGCACATAAAATTGATAAAGATTTTAAAATGTAAGCTATTTTTAAAGGTAGTTTTATTTACTCATAATCTACCTCCCTAAAAAATTCTGAAAGTAGCTGTAGGAATCCAAAGAGTAAAATCTTGAGGAGTTTTCCAGTGTTAGCTTTTCAACATGACAGCCATCAATCTCCTACAGTAGTTACATTTAAAGTAATTACACATTAAGTCACATTCCAAGCAAATGGCTATTGTGTGAACAACACAGACATCTCTATACAGTTTACCACAGAAAGCCTTCTTGAACACTGAATATTGCTTTCAGAAGCCAGAATTCATGAATAGACCAAAGCAAATACCACATAAGAAAACAGACATAAAAGCCTATTTAAAGTAAATACACCCTAACAGCAGTGGATTGGTCTAACAAATGGATGGATTGGTATAACAAATAAGAACTACAGAATTAATATGTAATAGACTAGTTCATGAAAACTGTAGGAGAAAACTCTAATAGCTTAGAATAGAAAGAACAAGGATGTGACCAGAAGGTTGCCTAAACAGTAAAAGTAAAATAAAGTATATAAAAATAGTAACTCCAGGGGCTGGAGAGATGGCTCAGTGCACAGCGACACTGGCTGCTCCTCCAGAGAACCTGGCTTCAATTCCTTGCACGCACATACTGGTTCACAACCGTCTGTAACTCCAGCCCCAGAGGGATCTGACACCCTTTTCTGGTCTCTGCAGGTACTGCATTCACATGGGTTCAGACATACATGCAGGCAAATACTCACACCCGTTTACAAAGAATAGGAAGCCTACTCAGGAAGAGAACATATTTTCAAACGTCACAACAATTATGACAAAATAATTAGGTTGTGTAGTGAGAGGACCACTCATAAATTACTGAAGGCAAGAAATCTTAAAGTTCTGATAAAGTCATGCTAGAAAGTCCCCTCTAAACTCTGGAGAAATGACTCCCAACCTGGCTGCAGACGGGATTCGTTCTGGAGACAAATGAGATACCCGAGCCCCCATCTCCAGACACTTTTATTTAATTGGCTTGAGACAGAGTCTGGGCATTGATGATTTTCATGTTATGGAAAATCTGATACACAGATTAAGTTTAACACCCCAGAGGGAACAAGAGGCATAGATTGCTTTAGGGGCAGAGACAGCTGATCTGAGTGGGCCATGGAGAATTGGGCATTTGTAGGCTGGGTTCCCACCTATAGCTCTGCCAGGCAGCAGGATCGCCAAACAACCGATGCTTCCATTTGGTGGGGCCTTGTCAAGAAAAGGTGATTATGTGGGCGCCAAAGCAGATCACAGCTGAGACTGACCCCAGGGCAGGAAGTATATGGCTTCTTACGTACTTTTATGAACTAAAGTTACCTTAAAAGGAGGGTCGATACAATTGACCTGGAATGGTAGAAACGGTGGGACTCTGGCAAACAGGGTATATTCAAATGTGAGTTCTTCCACGAGCCAGATGACACCTCCTTATGTTTTGAACGACCGTGGCTTCCCGGAAGCTGGCTTTGATCTAAAATGAAAAGCTAGAGAGGGAGCGATCTTAGATGGGCTGCGATTGTTCCGAGTGGACTGGTGAATAAGATTAAGTTTCCTTCACGTTAGGGTTTAACCTGTGGCATGAGGTAATCTTACCACATGCTATAATCATGCTAGGAGGTGGAGCCAATTGACGCAGGATGAGATGGACACGGTTCTGCCTCCGTAAACAGATAGATGCTGTCAGACAGGAAGTACTCTCCCTTGGCCTAGATGAAAATGGTTAGAACATCATCTAAAGGCATCAAGTTCTGCAATAGCCACAAGTCCAGGACTAACTGAAGGTGTGCTGACCGGGGACGCACTTTGAAGAGGCAGGGCAGGCAGCTGTGATTATTGTGTAGTTTCCTCAAGGTGTCCGTGTACGGATAGTCTTTTTGTTCAAGGCAGGCAAGTTGCCAAGTTGCCAATTATGAAGTGAAATAGCCCCTCCCCCATCAATATCTTTAATTACAGTAAGATGAGCATTTAGGGGTGCTTATAACATGAACCTATGGATGTTACTGTTAGCACCGAGAGTGATTCTTTTTGTTAGTTTTGTTTTGTTTTTCGAGACAGGGTTTCTCTGTATAACAGCTCTGGCTGTCCTGGAACTTTGTAGACCAGGCTGGCCTCAAGCTCACGGAGATCCCCCTGCCTCTGCCTCGGGAGTGCTGGGAGGATTAAAGACATGTGCCACCACCACCTGGCAACAGTGATTTTTTTTTAAACAATGTGTAACATATTCCCAGCACCCCAGGAAGAGGTAGGTCCCCTCAAGTACCTCAGCATCACCCTGGAGGAGGTGAGGATGACTGCTTCCCACATGCTGGTTCCAGCTGGTCCCAAATGTGAAGAAAGGTCATTGCTGGCTTTCAACAAGACCTTGCCGGGTTCTGATCTCAACCATGGGTTGGCAGTTTGATAGGCTATCAGAAAATGATAGATTTTGTAGGTGAGACCTAGTAGAAAGGACCGGGTCCTTGGAATACTCTTGAAGACTCCATCTTGTCCCTGGGTCCTTCCTTTTTCTCTCTGCTTGCTGGTGACCTTGAGGTAAGCAACTTTCTTTGCCTCAAGCTCCTGCAGAAACAGAAGTCTGTCTGCCTCAGACCCAAAACAACGGAACCAGAGACCCATGGTGTAAACTGGAAACCAAAGTCAATCCTTCTTCCTCCTCTACACTGTTTATCTTGGTGTCTTGTCACAGGGACGGAGAGCTAACTAACACAAAGTCAAAACTGCTCCAATTTGCAGTAAACTAAAGCAGATGAAAGAAAGGAACCAATAGTAGATCATGTTGGAGTGGTATTTTATTATGGAGAAGGTTTTAAGATGGGGATGCCATTAGGCGATAAAAAATAGTCAACAATAGCAGTAGTATTGTGCAGAGGGTCTTGTTTCCACTGGTCATCAATGCATGGCAAAAAGACCACTCACCAGTCCAGAAGGATGTGTTCTGACATTTTCGTAGTGAAGATAGCCTTATGGGCACACATTAACTGAGGACCCACTTCAAGTACTCAATATTATTTTCCTGCGAACCATGGAGTGAAATCACAAGGATAATGAAAGTTGTTTGAAAATATTTCTAATAACAAGTAGTACATAATTCATCTAGAAAAGGTGAAATAAGAGAATTAAGTTTTTTTTATTCCTTGGTGGTACTAACGAGCTCCCCAAATTATATTGATTCATCCTCTTTGAGAGATGCAACTGATACCATGTTGACTACATGTTAAATAGTGCTCTATTATGTTTTAATAATTAGAATTTAAAAACCTTAATATCTTGAGTACATCATCATAGTGCTGAAAATCTGAATTATACAATCCCAGTTGAATATACCCAAAGGTCACGCTGTGCATAAAATGAAATATGTTGGGAGATTTTGGTATCTTGGATCTCAGAACAGGAAGCAGCTGGGAAAATCAGTTGTGGGAAAAGAAAACCTCAAATGACATTTTTAAAAGTTAAGAATAGCTAATATTGCAAACAAAAAATAAATAAAGTATGCTTTTCAGAGAATCACAATATAAATTGATTGAGGGATTTAGAATCTTTTTTGGGTCATGAGTTGGTTGCGCGAGAAACAGCTGAGAGCCATGGCTGTATAAGATGGAAGGAGTGGACTTCGTTAGAACAAGGTTTCCACTGTTCATGTTTAGATCAGATGCCAATGGTGCCGGTTTATGTGCGGAGATCCGAGCTCACAGCGTCGGTTTATCTGCGGCCGTGTGGGATTGGAGGAAGGGTAGGTTTGATGTTGGAACCTGGGCTAGTTATTGGAGCTGCAGAGTATCTTTTGTACTGGGCAGGTGCTCTTTCCTGTAGAAAGGATGGTATGTGCAGAACTGGAAAACATCAAGAGAAAAGATCGTGCATGCCTTTAGTCCCTTGGTACACCAAGAAAATAAGTTTAGAATTCCTTAACCACAAAAGATCAGCGACAAATACCATCCTAAGGTTGAGTAGGAGTCCCAACATCTCATGCACACAGTTGGACAGGATTAATTTGTGCAGATTTGCCCAGTGACCAGAACTTTTTGGGAGGAGGAACATCACACATGTGAGACAAGGGATTCAGGGATCTACCACAGTTTTTTTTTTATTTTAATTCTTTTAATATTTATTTAGAACTATTTCCTACCGACAGAACCAGGGAAATGGGGAGAGTCACTGGCCTTCAATTGAGGACTGATGATCTCCCCCACCCCTATCTCTGCTCCCAGGCTCCAGTGGGTAGTTCCTATCCACTGATCACACAAATGACTCTGGCTAATCTAAATGCATGACAAAACCAAACCAAAGTCATGGATTTGGGAAAGAGACAGGTAGGGAGATAGAGGCGAGAAAGAGAAGAAAGAATGGTCAATTGACCTGGTCTTTCTTCTCCTTCCTATGCACTCAGAGATGATTGTATACTTTTGTTTGGCGGGCCCTTGCCTTAGTCTTTCCTTCCCTTAGGTAACACCACCCACTGTGTCCTCACGGCTGCAGCAAACTATGACCTCTAGCTTCTTTTGAGATCCTCTAGTCACTCGTGAGCAGGGGTTTGGCCAGAGCATTCTCTTCCTGTTCCCAGGCAGAACATCTCCTGGGGCTGGGCATAGTTCCTTTCTTCCTATCCTCCAGGTTCTGGGGAATTCTGCCAACTAAAGCATCCCTCTACCAGTGACTGGGAAAGTGCCCCCTTCCATCCTGACTTTGGGGCCTTCCCGTTTTGACCTGTAGCCCTTCAGTTTCTCATGTTGCTTAAGAGCTTCTTCACTCAGCATTACTCATGAACATGGCCACACAGCCTTTGGGGAAAAGTGCAGTGGCCACTCTGTCTCTGCACAGACACACACATTCACATGTGTGCTCTGGAGTAAGAAAGAGAGTTAAGGGGAGGACTGGGCCAGATCCTTCAACACTAAACCTGTCAGAATTCCGCCGATCCACCCCTTCTCCTCAGGAGTATAGACAGCGATTTGAAACCCTCTGTGCCTCCCTTCACTTTTACTAGATGGAGTCACCTCAGAGCCACCACTCCCACCCCCGAGAGCTTGTGGCCTAGACCCCAGTAACCATCATCGTGGCTTCTACTCTGAGTTGCTAAGTGACCAGCCATTCAGAGCTCTGTCCCTCATTTCTTACAGTGGGGCACCTCTGACTTGACACAGTCATTGACTCTCTAATCACTGGGAAGGGGCAGAAGAGGGGATGCGTGATTATGGCAGTAAGTACAGACACCTCACATAGAACAATGCGTACCTTTTAAGGGCCCATCCACTTCGTCGCTTGTTGCTGATCCTGGGCGCGAAGAAACCCCTCCCTCTGGGAGCTGGACATAAGGAACATCTTTGGCCCACGGACAAGCATGAAATAACTGAGAATACTTCATAGAACTATGGAGATCCTTGCTACAGAAAACATGAAAAATGAAAATGGTCTTGAGATTCAAATCTCCTAATAATCATAGAATTTACACCCATGGCTTTATGGGTTACGTTTGTCAGGTCAGGTCAGTAGTTTACAAATGTCCCTCCACTGACCTAGTTCTGAACAGTGTCTGCAGCAGGTGACCTGGCTAAGTACTGCATGCAACGGCAAAACCTCCTTCTCTGTTGTGCAAATCCAATGCAGGACATAAAGAGAAAAGCATGGACCATAACTGTGGTGTAGAAAACAAGCAAGCATAGATCCTATGGCTAGGAGTCCAGAAACAAGTGTGGTTTTTGTATTCGTATGAGTATGTGTGTGTATGTGTGTGGTCTGTACACATGCATGTATGTTCATGTGGGTATGAGATATACATTTATGTTTTTATATAATATCAACCCATAGTGTTTTGCTATGGCAGCCTCAATAGACGAAGACGCTATCAATTCCCACTAGTAAAATAAGTGGCCCCATAGTAAACACAATTTTTAGGCTTCTGATCTAAGTAATCTCTACTGGTCAGTTTGCCACATGGAGTCACCCATGAAGAGGGAACCACAATTTGTCTCCATCAGATTGGTATGGGGCATGTCTATGAGGGCATTTGATTCCACTCTTTAGTGAGGAGCAGCGGGCCGCTTCCCGCTGCCCAGCTCCTGCATTGCTAGCTTTATACCCAAAATAACAACATACAAATTGTATTCTTTTAAACACTGCCTGGCCCATTAGCTCTAGCCTCTTACTGGCTAATTCTCACATCTTGCTTAACCCATTTCTAATAATCTGTGTAGCACCACGAGGTGGTGTTTTACCAGAAAGGACCTTAACCTGTGTCCATCTTGGAGAAGAGAGGCATGGCATCTGCTTGAATCTGCTTCTTTCTCCCAGCATTCTGTTCTGTCTACTCCGCCTACCTAATTTTCTGTCCTATCAGGGCCAAGGCAGTTTCTTTATTAACCAATGAAAGTAACACATAGACCCTCCTCCATCAATGATTGATGTGGGAAGCCCCTGTTGGCCAAGGGGAGGGCCTTCATTGGGTTGGTGATCCTCAGCCAGCCATGGGGAGCGAGCCTATAAGCTGTATCCCTCCATGGCTTCTACTTCAGCTCCTGCGTCCAGGTTCCTGCCCTGACTTCCTTCAGCCATGGACTGTCACCTGGATGTGGAGGCTGAAATAAGTCCTTTCCTTCCCAAGTTGCTTCATGTCCGTGTGTTACTACCACAGGAACAAAGAGCAAACTAAGACGGCTTCAAGCTGATTTCCAAAACGCCGTGGATTTTTCCCCCAACAAAATCTAGACCCTCTCACAGCCTCTTTCTCTGCTCTGCCTTAAATAATAATTAGTAAGAGGCTTTGTTAACTCACCAAGCAGGGAGTGCTCCATTACTCGAAACTGCTTTCCAATTACAAGCAAGATTGAACAGTCTTCCTCTTACGTATTTATTAGCCCTCTGTAAACACGGCATAACTTCTGCTCTCTTATTTGTTAAGGTCTCTGGTGTTTTTTTTTTCAACTCACTTTGTGCAAACTTTTTATTAATCTTAAATGTGCATAAGTAGTCACAACAGCTTTTGCCTCCTTGTCGATATTTTTCAGATCTCCAACAACATTTCAGTAACTGTCAAATTCATTTTTCAGTGCGTGTGAGAGAGAGCACATGTGCGCGCGTGCGTGAGCCACAGAGCGTCTGTGGAGGTCGGAGGGCAGCTCCGGGGAGCTGTTCTTCATGTTTCATCTCTCCGTGGATTCTGAGGCTCAAACTCAGGCCATTGGGCTTGCACAAGCGCTTTTCCTGCTAAGCCACCTTGCCAGCCCCTAATGGCATTTAAATTTCTTTAAAAAAAATGTGTGTGTGTTTGCGCACACATGCTTGCATGTCTGCATCTATGTCTATGTGTCTGTGTGCTGATGTGTGTGCATGTGGGGGTCAGAGGTTGATGTTGCCACTAGATGTCTTTTTCAATTATTCCTCACCTTTATTTTGGACAGAGTCTCTCACCAAATTTATTCAGCAAGACTGTCTGGCCCCCAGAGCCCAGGGAGCCTTTTGTCTGTGTCTTCTGGGTTGTGGGATTACAGATGTGCACTGCTGTGCCCAGTTTTGGGGGCTGGGGGTCCAAATTCAGGTCCTCATGCTTGTGTGGCAAGCACTTTACCCACTAGGTCACCTCCCCGGCCCTCTCGAAATAAAATTTTAAGCAACCTGTTGTATGTAGCATTTGTACCGCCTTTTGAAATATCAGAACATTAGGACCTTGAAATGGCCTTTTAAATGTCAGCCGTCTGTTGATGACGCATTAGTTAGAGACGTTGGTTGCAAATTACAGGCACCAAGCTGGCTCACTTCCACATTAAAGAGGCTGTTATTGAAAAGCTACTGGATGACCTTGGAATGAGAAACTGAGAGAACCGAGAGGCGGTGAACAGGGACAAGGCTAAGCCCGGAGTCCAGGTCATCGCTGAGTCACCGCAGGACGAGGCTATACCCCTCCGCTCTACCAGAAGGGACACTTGTGGCACTGCCGGGTTCTTGTTTCATCTGCTGCTGGATGCAGTATCTCCACCTGCTCTGCCTTACTGTGCCCCTCCCTCAAACTGCAAGGAAGTTAAGTCTCCACTGTGCCAGGTCTCGCTGCAGGCCTGCTCCTCGCGCATCACGGTGACAGGCAGACCTGCAGCACCGTTTCAGAATTTCTCTGAAGCTTACAGATGAAAATCGCGATTTTAAAAAAAAAAAAAAAAACCTGCAGAAAATAACTGTTTCAACCCAACTGACCTTATTTCAGGGTATGGTCCAAAGGGAGTTTTATCATGATCTTCACTGAACTCAAAACTTTTCTGTATTTCCTCTAATGTTGTAAAATACTGTAGGCCACTGACAGTAGGTATTGGTACTGGACCCCTGAAAGCAGAAGCAATTCTGTAGTGCCATTGAATTGTACACGTGCAAACTCTAAATACTGACCACTGCATCCACAGAACTACAAATGTCAATAGAACCCACTTAGAATCACTTAGTTTGGAACTTGCCCATTTGCAGCCTAACTTGAAGGCGAAACACACAGATATTGTTGGAAACATTGCTTATCCATTAAACCATTGAGACTGGCAAATCACCTCTCTTGCAAATCATGTGCACTCCATTATAACCCTACTCCGTCTAGGCCTAACCAAATAGCAATATACCAACTGCTAGAAAAACTGAAATAGGTATTTCCCTATTTCAGTTATAATCGAATTTTTGAAATGGTCCCCACGTAAAACATTTCTGAAAATTCTAATATTATATTCTGAATTAAATACTAGTTATGAAATATTATTTTTCATCTATTCTCAAATGTGTAAGATTGCTATGCCTGCTCCCTCAGATTGCCTTGCAAGAGAAATAATCATTAACTAGGCATAAACCTGCTGCATTCACCTCGGCCTTGCTAGAGATGCTGTGTACACAGCGACCACCTTCCACTGAAATGCACGTACGCTCCCAGCATCCATCTGCTGTGATGGTCCATGTGGAGTTCGTATTTAAAACTGCTTAGATCCTCTGATCATGGCTGTGAAGGAGATGCATGCTATCTGCTGCTCAGTGCTCACGGAGGCCATGGCTTTGGATACAGGGGGTGGGGGCAGTATCTTCTAGCTACCACCTGCCCAACCCCCCAGCACACTTTATATATATCACACAGCCTTGTGTTTTGAATTGGACCACTCAAAGATAACCTAATGTGGGGAAAATTAATTTACTTTCATTGATGTTATAGCAAATTGACAAAAATTTAATTTCATCTCTACTGAGTAAAGATTCCCAACACGTATCACGGACAAAAGAGGCAACACAGAGAAAACTTCAAATGGCTTTTAAGGTTCAGCTTCCTGGGTCTTTGCATTCTTAGCTTACTAAAGAGCTTTTGAATGCTGTTTCTGAGATTTGGTTATTGATCTTAGCAATTTTATAAAACCTGGGACTTTCTCCACTTCATTACTCAAACATTCTACACCTGATTTCAGCCAAAAGGCCAAGACATGGTCATTACTCAAATATTCTAAAAGGTCACATAGAAAGGAGAATTCAGAACATTGAAACCCCTGACATTAATGAGAAAATAACAAGAGATATGTAACTATCCCATTATCTGGTTATTTTGAGTAAAACCTAAACCTTTTCATACATAGTCATTAATAGGACAATAGCTGTCACAGTCCATAATCTCTATGATGCTCGCGCTATGTGACAGGCATGAACAGTTTATACCCAGGACCAAAAATTCATGGATTAATAAAGACACCATGGTCCTCAGACTTCTGGGATTTATGGCCTATATGGAAAGGAACATTGAACAATGACCCCGCAAACAATTACCATTGTTTGGACAGTGGTGACAGAAGCACAGGGAACTCAACAGGATGCTATTAACCATCAGTCACGAAGAGCCTTGCTACTGGTGGATGCTTACATTCAAACACGACTAGAAATGCCATTTTGTTTTCAGTCGGACCAAAAAACCCATCAGTTCTGGCAGGTATAGCCATAGAGTGCCTCTTAAAAGAATAATACATAAATGAAGATCTCCAACTTTCAGAAACAGTCTGGTACTGAACCACAAGTGTCCGTTTGGGTGCAGAGATCTCTGCCTGTATGGATGATTGAGGGTTCGTTTGGTACTGTAGACACTGGAACATCAGTCTGAGATCACTCAGGCATCAGCCGATGTGAGAAATCACTACCTTTGAAACAGGAGTGTGTGACCACGCGGCGTCTTTCCCATGAGCGCTTGCCGGGCTGTCTCGTGCTGTCTTTGGAAAGACTCTCTTTCCTAGGCAAGATACATGATCAGAAAATTAATGTGAAGAAGACGTCAGATGAGCAAAATTGCCATAATCATTTTCTCCTTACTAGAGATTTCCAGATACATGAGAGGAAAGGGGGAACAGGGCAGACAGACATAAAAACAATTGATAGCTTTTTAGTGGAAAGATTAAAAACAAATTTTATAAATAAGCCAAACACTTTTCAGACACTAAAATTTAATAGGGAAATTTTATTTGACCAATAATCATGTCAATATCTTTAATTTGTAATTTTACTTTTTATTTATTCAGAGACAGGATTTCATGTATGTGGCCTGGTTTCAAATACACTAAGTAGTAAAAAATGACCTTGAACTTCTGACCCTCCTACCATCTCTCAATGCTAGGATTATAGGCATGTGCCTCCATGCCCATCTCACGCTGTACTAGGGATTAAACCCAGGGTTTTCTGCATGGTAGGCAACACTCTACCAACTGAACCACATCCAAGCCCATAATATGATACCTTATTTAAATTTATTCTTTGTGTATTTCATATTATACATCTTGAACCCATTAATTTCTCACCCTCTAGGTTATCCTGCTGTTACCCTGTGTTGTGGAAACCCTGCAGCTTTGGGACTGCAGGTCTGCAGGACTGGTCCCTTCATGTGCTCCAGCAGATCATATATGGGGTGAATATTGAGGTGGGCCAACTCATAACCCTGATTCTGGGCCTGGCTAGGATTGGTCAGCCTGCCAGCTCTCCCTTGTCCTCCCCACCAGGGTGAGTTCTCCTGCATTGCCTGGCGAGTTCACCCTTTGCAGAGATGAGCAAGGGGCAGGACAGTTCTGCTTTCTGTCCTCACTCCCACACCTTCAAAGTCAGCTCTGCTGCTTAGCCCAGACAAGGTGTAGGGGCCATTCTCCTCGGTGCAACAGCAGAAGAAGAGGCAGGGCCAGCTCTTCCACCTGCCATAGGCATTGATAGGCAAGGTGTGTGTGTGTGTGTGTGTGTGTGTGTGTGTGTGTGTGTGTGTGAGAGAGAGAGAGAGAGAGAGAGAGAGAGAGAGAGAGAGAGAGAGAGAGAGAGATAGCTGGCTTGGAACTCATTACACAGACCAGATTTGCAGTGATCCCCCTGCCTCTGCCTCTCGTACTAGAAAAGCAGGTGTGTGCTATCATGCTGGGCCTTGAAGTTTTTAGAACTTCCTTATGAGATTGTAAACTTCTGAAGGGCGTTAAGGTGGAGTTGGCTTTTATCGTTTCACATGAAGTAACTGAACAAACATTCAACCATAATTAAGTATGGTTTGAAGACAGTAAAAATTGAGGGTTCCTTCTGTATTCCACCTTCATCATGATCAATATAAAGACTTAGGGAACACTGGGTGGTAATACAAGAATATAAAAGACACTTTTTTTTTTCATCTAACAGGTTTATTATTTTCATTAAAAGGAACCTGGAAAAACACAGGACAATAAAAAAAAAGAAAAGAAAAAGGAAAAAGAAAGAAAAAAGGAAAAAAGAGTATACATGCTGTTTTATAGTCACTACAGGTGTTTATAATCAGATCCCCCAATGGAATGCAACCTGCTTAGCAACCATTCAGATACTGCATCACCGTACTTGAAGTGCCCAGATATAAAGTTCTTCCTTTACCACACAAAACTTAGCAAGTGGTTATTTATTTGACATAAAAACCATTATTTAAGGTGTGTTACAGCATGTACTTTATACAGCAAGTGCGCCTGAAGTACGTTAATCATAACTTAATCTGAAATAAGCCTCACTGCTTGGCTCTCTAGTTCCTGACAAGACCCCACTGTAAGTTGGCTTCCACCTAAAACCCAGAGGGAACAGCGGCAAACAGGCTTGCCAGGGTTCAAGCTACAGCTGGTCACAGCGAGCCTTGGGAACTGGCATGGTTTCAAGGGTTTAATGTCTTTGGGGAGAATTTTTTTTTTTTTTTTTTGAGAACGACACTGATGTAATCCTAAACACGTGTTTTTGTTACAAGCACATGCCTGTAGGCATGGCTCTGCTCTGTACCAAAGCCAGCACATCCCGAGACTACATATCCCTCGGGCCCTTGCATCACTGCTGTAGGCCCTGCACACAGCACACAGCACAAAGTGAGGGCTCAATAGTTGTCTTTACTGAACAACAGAATGGATGCTATTTCCCTTTTTAAGACGATCGGGAGTGGAACCTGCTGTCAGCCGCTCCTTTCTTGACAAAGCTGAGGTCAAGTGTTGGAAATTAAAATTAGTCTTAGAGCCCGACTCATGGACATTTTCAGGAGCTCACTGGACACCGGCTCTCTGGGGGGCATTGCCTTACCAAGGGCATTTCCTCTTCCTCTAGCCGGTGCTTGTGTCTCTTAGAAAGGCGGGAGGAGAAAATGTATGTAGAGAGGGCGAAGGAGGCTACACCACCACGAGAAAGGAGAAGCGAGCTCTATTCAAACCCGAGGAGGAAAATCTGTAAGTAACTGCAAAAATGCATTTTGTGGCTTCACACTGAAACAAAATAACTATACTCCAGCAGACTCTGTGAATATTTTGCTTTTAGGATTATTTATTTACTATTTATGTTTTACATTACTGGTGCACATGTGCACTCTATGAGAGGTGGGATAAGCCACAGTACCCGTGTGGGAAGTTGAAAGACTTTGTGGGGTTAGTTCTCTTTCCATATTTTTTATTTAAAGTTTTTTTTTATATAATGTATTCTCATTATATTCTTTTCTCTCCTTCAACTTCTCCCAGGTCCCTCCTCCCCACCTCCTTACCCATCCAACTTCATGAGTTTTATCTCTCTCAAAATACTGCAAAAAATGAAAATCAAAACAAGCAAACAAAAACTAAGACAACAAATACAAACACCTAAAAGGAAGCACATGAAAACATGGAGTTCCTTTTGTTCTGGTCAACTACTCCTGGACCTGGGGCCTGCCCTGGAATGTGGCTGACATGCCGAGGGATGCTCCATTGCAGAAAATTTCCCTTTCCCAGCAGGCATCATGGCAAATGGTTTCTTGGCTGGGGCGGGACTTTGTGTCAACCCCCCCTTCTCTGTCTAATCAGAAGCTGTGCGGGTCTTGTGTGTGCAGTCATGGTGTCTGTGTGTTCATATGTGCACCAGGGCTGTTGTGTCTGAAGGCGCTGTTTCTTTGTCTTCATCTCCCGCCTGTGGCTCTTACCGTTTTTTTCAGCCTTCTCTTCAACACAGATCCCTAAGCCTTGAGAGGACAGGTTTCATGAAAACATCTCCTTTAGGACTGATTGATCCGAAGTCTCTCACTCCAGCATGTTGTCCAGCTGTGGGTCTCTGTGTTGATTATCATGTACCGCAACAAGAGGCTTCTCCGGAGTCGATCGGCACTCTGGTTTGAGTGAGTCCCAGCCAATTGCCTTTCTTTCCATATCGCCAAGAAAGACTGAGCTTGGGTCCCTATTGTGCAGCTCATGCCCTTAGCCACTGAGAATTATGAAGGAAGGCTTGCTGGCTCCTTTTCGGTTATTATTCAATGTCGTGTAAATAGTAAATACACCATTCTTTTGCCCTGAATCACTCTGAGTTCAAACATTTACTGCTGTGACTTCTCTTAGGCTCTTCTTCTTATTTTGATAATTTGATGTTGATTTAAATTATGCTATAACTGGGCAGATAACTCCTCCTGGTGGAATGTCAACATGGGTTTTATTTTTGTTTTTCTTTGGAGGTGCTGGGGATAAAAATTTCAGGCTCACATGCTCGGCAGTGCTCAATCTCTGCGCTAACCCCTCCCCACTCCAAGTCCCAAAGTAAGTTTTGGATCTCCCACGGCCTCCGCATGAAAATACACAGCAGCCTTAACTATAGCTGCGCTCACACAGGCGGCTCTAATTACACGCAGTGGGCCACACACACCCATTACACGCGGAGGCAGGAGCCAGTCTTATTAGGAAGAAGAAAGGCTTCCGTGGGGAAAGAGTGAGGGGCAGGGGGGAGGGGAGGGTGAAAACTATTCAGATTCATCACAGCCATATATGGAAGCGTCAAAGAATAAAAAAAAAAAAACAAACCTAGGAGCCAAATAGTGAAATCAAAACTAGATTTAAAAATTTGCAAGAAAACCAGGTGTTCAAATATTTCTTCAAGCCCACAGCTGAAACACAGGAGGGTACCCCGCTCTCCAGGGGGGTGAGGACGGACCTCCACAGTTAAAGGAAGTGAATTAACTAAAACTTTCAGACTTTTCTGAGGACTGCTCCCGCCCTGCCTTAGCTATTTTTCTGTTGCTGTGAGAGACACCATGGCCAATGGAAGCCGTTACTTGGGGTTTTATGACTCCAGAGGGTCCATCTGATGAGAACGGAATGACAAGAGGAGGCAGACACTTGGTGGGAGCTGGAAGCTGAGAGCTGGGGCTCACATCTTCGGCAACTAACAGAAGGAGAGGGAGGTGAGGGCACACCAGAAATGCCTTTTTAAAACCTTGAAGCAGGCCTCCAAGTGATATATTTTCTCTATCAAGGCCACTCCTCCTAAACCTGCCCATAGAGGGATCCAACTGAGACCCGAGGAGTCAGATGCCTGTGAATGCGGAGACATCTCATTCAAACCACCACACATGAGAGACGCCCAGGAGCAGGGGATACACATTTCACGGGACAGCATCAACAGGGAGACTGAGGTAGAGCTCAAGCAGCGGACACTGCCAGGAGAGCTTGGGAGGGGAACTGCCATATATTTTGGGGTTGTTTGAAGGAACCGTGGTCACTTCAGAAACTCTGAGAAAACTAACTTCACATATTGGGCACCAGAAAGCATCTAGTCCAATTTCACACGTTATCCCAAGGGGAAAACATAGGTGAACACCTCCCTTTCAGACAACGCTTACAAATAAAGCAGGTGAAACCTGTAATCTCGTGCTTCAAAGTAAACGCAAAGACAGAAGTAAAAGACACACGGCATGACAGAACAGATACATTATAATCAAAACCCACAAATGAGGTGGCAGAACTCTGTAATGAACTAGAAATACACGGGAAAAGATGATTACAGAAAAACTAAGCCAGAAGAAATACAAGTATGAGAGAGAGAGAGAGAGAGAGAGAGAGAGAGAGAGAGAGAGAGAGAGAAGAGA
>NW_026067941.1:2649097-2654624 GCF_014885135.2 Alexandromys fortis | reverse complement strand
AAAAGAAAGAAAGAGGTCAAGGGATTTGGAAAAAAAAAAAAAAAGACAAATATTTCGGATGTGGAGATCTAACAAATGCTGAGAACACGTGACGAAAACAAACAAGGAAAACCATGATTTGAATACAGTGCCTCAGCATGAAACAGACTTGATATCCACCTAGAAGAACTCAGGGAACTGTTTTAATGGCTCTTTCTGTATACAGAGTGATTGATACAAAAGCCAGATACTGAGCTATAGCTAATGAAGGGTCTTAAGTGGATGCGGATTTCAGAGTTAATACCAATGAAGAATACAGAATAATAACGCGTAGCTGTCATGCAACCTTAAACAATGTAGTGGACCATGAAAACGAGCCAGCCCTAGCTGAGAAGACACCTGTAGTTGAAGATGCTGAGAGGAGAGTCTGCAAGGGCGTGGCTCAGGGTGGGTTGACTACCCTACAGTGAAGACCACATGGCCAAGAATATACGGGCAACACAAACTGTACTTAATGGGGTTTGAAAAATAAACAGAGGACACAAGATTAGTTGGGTAGGGGAAGGAGGAGGGGTCAGGGAAGAGGGGGTGAATATGATCAAAATGCTTTGTAGGAAATTCTGAAAGAACTAATAAAAATGAGAAAAAGAAAGAAAATGACGTTTGAAAACCATGGTTCAGTTTTCCTAACGGGGGCTGGTTGTGTTAGCATCGCTATTCAGAGGCTGTTCTCACAATGTGGGATAAAGCCAGAGAGTAATTTAGCAGGCTATCATAATCCTATCATTGCCCAGGTCCTTGAGAAGCCTTTGGGAAGGATTCTCAGTGTGGAAGAAAGATAAAGGTATAATAGAAGAAGCAAATCTCACGAGGCCCTGAATTTTAATTAGAAATATCAAGTTGAACTCATGGAATATTTTATCTAGTTCCAAGAACCAGAGGACAGAGACTATAACCCTGTGGTAGAAGCTTGACTAGCAAGAACAACGCCCTGGGTTTGGTCCCTAGTGTCTTTTCCCCTAAACAGAGTTCCAGAAGTAATGACTACTCCAATAGCAACGGGCATGATCACCACACTGTGTTGTTGGACCACGACCTGTCACTGAAGGAAAACTGTCGTGTGAAAACAGCTCCAAGATATCTTAGTCACTTATCTGTGGCTGTGATATGTTCCCTGGCAGAAGCACCTTAAGGGAGAAAGGGTCTACTTGGTTCCAGAGGGACATCTCTGCACCACAGAAAGATATAGTAGCAGGCAGAGAGGGCATGGTGGCAGGAGTAGGGGCTGGCTGCTCACATCACAGTGACCATGATCAGAGAGGCTCCACAACTTTCCCAAGCAGCGCCACCAGCTGGGGACCAAATATTTAAACAGCCTCTGGAGAGCATTTCACATTAAACCACAGAGTCGGGACTGGACCAGGACATGAGATAGCTTGTCATGCTAAGTGGCATCAAAGACTCCAAACTCCTCAGAGACACAGCCAGAAGAGACATCACTGACCAAAGGTGAGATTATTTGAATTCTGATATGGATTAAAACTGCAAGAAGTTAGTGTCTTTCAAATATGCTTAAATCAAAATACGTTCATTTACATTATTGTACATAATTCATTGTGTATTTAACAGTTACACATTTGGATTTCCCGCTTAGGGCCACTGTGGCCAATGCTATTGTAAACAGTCCTGAGCTTCTGGTGTGGTGTGTATGCCCCTCTTCATAACCAAAGCATAGGCCACATGCATGTTCAACATATATAAATATGTCCAATTGCTGTCTGAGCAAGCTGTTTAACCTCCCATTAGCTGTATAAGAATTTTCACTATCATGTGTTGAGTCTGGTTGATAATTTTTATTACATTTATTATATAGCATATATGCATTTATGTATGTATGTGTGTATGCATGCATGTATGCATGCATGCATGCATGCCTCAGGGTACATGTGGAGCTCAAGGAACAACTTTCAGGGTTGGTTCTCTCCTTGCACGCATTGAACTCAGTTCTCCACGCTTAGTGGCGGAGCTATTTTCCCTGATTAGAAGTCCTTAATTTTAATGTAATTCAGTGTTTCCAAATCGTGTTGTAGTTAGCATTGTTTGTGTTTATATTGAAGACACTATTCACCATGTCATAGCCATAAAAATTTGTCATATATAATCTTTTAGAAGTATGGTTGTGTTCTTCATATTTATGCACTACATCCCTTGGGTTTTGCACTTGGTGTAAGGCTGGAATTAAACTTACCCTCCCCCCACTTTGCATGCAGCTAATGCTAGACAAAGACCTCATCTTCTTCCTGCCCACCAGTGCCAGCCTCCTCCTAAATTGGTCCCATCTGTGAAGAGGTTTGTGTAGGGCTCTCATCCAGTATGTTCTTAGCCCTCTACGATGCTGCCAGCATCCCCACAGAAATATTAAGTCCAACTCGTCAAGTTTCACAAAGAGTTGTGGGAATTTTTGACTGGCTTGCATCATAACTACAGACTTGAAGAGCACAGGTGTATGCACAGTATCAACTCTTGTAATTCTTAACTGTGACCTCTTCGCTTACTTAGGTTTTTAAATAATATTTTTATATTTTTCTATGCAGAGACATTATACATCTTTTATCAGATTCATTATTAACCCTTTTATTTTTAGATGCTAGTCAGAACATATTTTAGGCCGCTGCAGAGATGGCTCAGGAGTTAAGAGCATTGCGGCTCTTGTAGGAGCCACTGGGTTGGGTTCCCAGCACCCACAGGGCAGCTCACTGTCATCTGTAATTCCAGCTCCACAGGCTCTGCCGCTCTCTTCTGTTCACAGGCAATGCATACATGTGATACACATACATCCATGCAGGCAAAACACCCAAATACATAAAATAATAAAAGATAGCCTTTTTGTTTTGTTTTTTTTTTTTCAAAAGAGTTTCTCTTTGTAGTTCTGGCTGCTCTGGAACTCACTCTGTGGACCAGGTTGGCCTTGAACTCACAGAGATCCTCCTGCCTCTGCCTCCTGAGTGCTGGGATTAAAGGCATGAGCTACTATACCTAAGAAATATCTTTTTTAAAAGGAAAAAAAATATTCTTCAATTTTAAAGATATTTAATTATTGTTATTATATTGAAATTCCTTGTACTTTTTTATGCTTATTGAATAAATGATAGCTTTGTCAAGTGCATTCCTTTTTTTAACATATTTTTATTGATTCTCTGGGAATTTCACATCCTGCACTCCAATCACACTCACTAGCCAGTCCTTCCATGTCCATCCCCCTACTGTTGTGACCCCCTAAAAAATAAAAATAAACAGAAAAAAAAGAGTCCAATTTGTGTTATCTATATACTCAATGGAGCATGGTCAAACTCTCAGCAGCCTGCTCCTTAAATCAAACTGAGTCCTTCCCCTCCCCCACCTCCACCAGAGCAATCATTTGTGGTAAGGTAACATCCTTACCACACTTTTTAAGTGTTCTCTTTGACAGCTTGCTGTTTAGGCTGTTACTTTTTTAAAGGGTTGGGTGGTCATGGTGGGAGTAGAGTTGTCATGAAAGCCTCCCATGTTTTCCTTTTTCAGCCGTGTGTGTCACTGCCAGAGTAGCTTCCTTGCTTTTTACAGTCAGCAGGAGTTTCCAGACCATGGTTTTCCACATGTGTGACAGCATGCACAGACATGGCCACTGGCTGTAGTCACAGACTAAGACGAGGCCCTCGGAGGCAGCCTGGATTGTCAAGGGCATTTCTGAGCTGTTTCTGAACTTGGCACTGTTTTCTTCCTGTTTCTTTGTCCTGCTGGTTAGCAATGTTACACTATTTGTCATTCCGGTCCTGTAGCCAATTAGATTAAAAGCTGTGTTTCTCTTACTCCTCTTCTAGTGATTTCCCAAAAGCTAAGCTATGTGTCCTTGAGTCACCATGGTCTGATGGGCTTTTGTCCTCTACCTGGACTTCAGATAGAGAGATCCTTAGACGTCGCATCTCCATTTAAACCCTTCTCCTTCTCCTCTCTTTTCTCCTTTAAGATTTTTTATTTTATGTAGATGTGTGAACACCTGAGTGTGGGCATGGACCACATGCATAATGTTGTTGGAGGCCAAAGAGGGCATTGGATCTCCTGTACTTGGAATTACAGGGGATTCTGAGTCAACATGGGGTTGCTGAGACGTGAATCTGGGCCCTCTGCAAGAGCAGAAACTGCTTTAACCACTGAGCCACCACTCTACTCTCGTCATTTAGAGTCTGATGGATATAAATTTTAGACCCCTGTGTCTTCATTATAATTGAGGTACAACAAATAGTTTACTTAAATTTTTATATCAAAAATCTTAATGATATGTACATGTAAAGAAAGATCATAAGTATTTCATATTAGCAACATCTCTTTGTGACATTTATCAGTTTGTGCACACTTGTGTAGCATGGCATATGTATGAGGCCAAAGGAAAGCTTGCTGGACTCAGTTCTTTCTTTCCAGCATGTGGGCTCAGGGGATCAAACTCAGACTGCCAGGCTTGGCAGCAAGCACCTTTGCCCAATGAGCCATCTTGCCAGGCCCTGTGTTCTGTCCGAATTACATTCTCAAGTGTCCCCTCTCAGGTAGGTTTCCTGTGTCTGGTCTTCTGTGGGGTTGTCTGGAATTATCTTTGTTGCGGCGTAGATTAATGCAGACAAATTGTAATAAATATATACACAGCTTTAATGGAAAAATCAGACTCACAAAACCAAGGTTCCAGCGGAGGACAGGAAACAGGAAGGGCCGCGTGGGCTTCCGTGCCCAATTTATAAGTAAACGCTCGCCTGAGGCAAGCCAGCCCTACATCTGCCCCTTTTGTCTAAATAAGACAGAACTGAACCAAATACAACTATAAACAATAATAACAAATAATAAATATAACAAACAATATTGAGAACAAAAGTTTTGCTAGACATTCTATCTCAAGAAAATTATAACTAGTCCCTGAGCGCTTTGAGAAGGTCCGGCCAGAGTGTTGTCAAAAATGTACACCATTCGAAATTGTCTCATGCAGTTGGTACCAAAAAACAGGTCTAAAATTAGCGCTTAAAAAAATATTCATGACGTCATAAAAACCAGATTGAGTTGATGTTGGGGGGGGCCCATCTTCATCCTGGAAACTTTAAAGATTACTGTAGGAAAATTTGTTGCTTGTTATGGGGAGTTTAAACATTAACAACAAGGACATATATTGACATATAAAGAAAGACACAGATATGAAGAAAGGCAAAGAAAGTTTATCAAGTATATAATTATCCTCATTCTGTCCCATTTCATGGCTCCTGATCTGAGACAGAAACTCTGAGATATCTCTTATCAACAGGCTTGGAATTGAAGAGGGACTGAGCCATAGTCCAACTCCAAAACCAGCTCTACATATTTATAAAGAAGCGTTCAAAGAGAAAAAAGAAAATATATATATAATCAATACTTACTCATGTTACTGTTGAGTCTTAGTGGGTCGTAACTATTTTCCATCCATCAGTTATTAAATATTCAGGGTCCCTTAAATTCTTTGAAGATCAGTATTTTCCTGTGGAGATAAAAAAAA
>NW_026067941.1:2607792-2648642 GCF_014885135.2 Alexandromys fortis | reverse complement strand
CCCCCCCCCCCCCCCCCCCCCGTGCCGGGGGCAAGTTTTCCCCACGTTGGGCGCCAAAATGTTGCGGCATAGATTAATGCAGACAAATTGTAATAAATATATACACAGCTTTAATGGAAAAATCAAACTCACAAAACCAAGGTTCCAGCGGAGGACAGGAAACAGGAAGGGCTGCACGGGCTGCCCAATTTATAAGTAAACGCTCGCCCGAGGCAAGCCAGCCCCAAAGGGGCTGGCTTAACCCTACATATCTTTAGTTCACCTCCCTGCTAATATGCTAGGGATGAAATTCTTGGCTAGCAACAACCGATCACTTTAACAATCTTCAGTGATGTCTTTTGCAAAGTTACTATCTACCTAAAATGCTGTACCACAGACAACAATCTTCCCCCGTTTGATTATTTTTTAGATGGAAAGGAATCTTTCATTTTAGTGCAGTATGATTCCAATACAAATATGTATCTAAGTTGGATTTTTGAGCATTCTCCAATGTATAGCTTGATGACTTCCTTCCACGAGATAGAAGGATTTATCCCTAACCTCTCCAAGTGGGGCCTGTGTTCTCGCTCTTGTCTCTCCTTTTAGGACCAGTAACATGGCTGGGGTTTCTCACTCTTGGCTTTATGCATCTTCCCTTTCACCATATTTTTGTCATATTGTCTACGAATGATTCTTCTTACTGATTTCCCCGTCTAGTGATCTCTATCCTGTGCTGTATCTAATCGGGTACTAATTTCAGTTACTGTTCTGTCCCAGGTTGCCTAACTTCTACTTATACTTCATGATCTCTACTTTTCAGATTGATTTTCATACGCATTGGGGGCTGCAAGTAGAGTCATATTAGACTTTGGAGGTTTCAGACTCTGTATTTGCTGCCTCTGGTATCAGGAAGTCCTGGAGGTTTATTTCTGTATCTGTTGATTCTGTTATTTTTGCCTCATATTTTCCCATCTCTTTTCACACCTGATAATTTTCTTATTATGTACTAGACACTGCATTTTCAAAATGGCTCATAGAAACATTGCCGTGGGTACCTGGCGACATTGCTGGAAGCAGGTGTGCTTGCAGGAGCGAGGGACTGTGAAGTCCTATGTACTTTTCCCCCAGGTGAGAGCCCTTCACTTACCAACCCAGGCCCGGCTCACTAGGCTGCATTTCTTCACGGTGCCCAGAGTTCAATGCTGCAGTCATTCCACAGGAAGGTCAACAATGACATCCGACCCTCAACCAAAGGTCAAAGGAGATAAGCCACCTCTGGTACAGGCTTATCTACCTGCATCCTGCATCTCGGGAATCCCCCCTCGCCCGCCCCAATTCCAGGCCAGGCCACTTCCCATTCTTCTGTTTGTTCTCTGATGCCTTTAAGTAGATTTCTTTTTAAATCCGCATTTTCTAGTTGTCTTAGGCAGGAGGGTTTATCAGAATTAGCAAGCCTACTGTAGCAGAAGTGTAAGTCCCGGCAACTGGCTGAAGCCTGGGGTGATACAAGGCTGTTGATCTCACAAAGGAAGAGCTGCTGTTTCTGGATGTGGACCAGGGTAGCTGAAGGCCTTAGCTCTTCCCCACTCCCTGCCAACCGTCACCAACAGGGCAATGACGAACATTTGTTTCATAAGTCATTAATTTATGAAGACATTTCATGTGCATTTACAATGATGTCATAAAGTAGACAGGATTTGGAATGTTCAGAAGAGAAAGTGACATCTCCTGGCAAATAAGTTTCTTTTGTGACTGTCCCAGAAGTCAGTGCATTTATTTATTACGTATATCTTACTCAGCTGCCCATGGCATGTACCATTGGAAATGCCTAAGGAATCAGACCAATTTCATGTCATGGACAAAACTGGCCTCATTATCTTGTGACCACACCTTGACCCACATGACTGGCACACTGCAGCCAAACTCTAGCCCCGGTCAGAGCAGAATGCTCAACTGGAGGGGCCATGCTGAAGAGGCCTCGCTGAACAATGCATTTCAAGGTGGGTTTGATCAAAACCACAAGAATGCAATCTTCAACACAAGTGAGAAATATGCTTCAAAGAAATTGAATTTCAAAACATCCCAAAGCAAGTGGGATGCAAATTCTACTTGGCCTATCACTGTCAAGGGCTTTCCTTTTCCAATCCCCCGCTCGTGTGTGTGTATATAGGTATACATACATACATATATATGTGCATCTCTCTCTGTCTGTACACACACACACACACACACACACACACACACACACACACACACGAGGCCTCTCAGTATAGCCCTGACTGTTCTGAAACTAGTTTAGTAGACCAGGCTGACCTCTAACTCACAGAAATCCATCTGCCTCTGCAGGGCCTCACCACCGGTACTGAGATAAAGATATACCCCACATGCCGGGCTTCTTTTTATATTTTCTTTCTTTTCCTTTTATACAAACATAGTCTTATTAGTATACAAAAACATAATTTCATTATGACATTTCATATAACTGGTTCTTATTCTTCCCCCTTTCTTCTTTCTCGGCCCTCTCATCTCCTTCCCCCTTTGCTTTTCATGACATTTATTCCACTACCCTCTCTTGTTCCTCCTTCCTGCTTCATTAGATCTCTTCCTCCTCTCATAATCCCTTCTACTTTCATGTAACACACACACACACATGCGCACATGCACATATGCACGCACACACGGGCACGCACACACACATGCACACACACATGCATATGCATAGAGAGGGAGGCAGAGACACAGAGAAAAAGATACATGTACAATCCAACAGATCCCACATATGAAACATTCAGTATTGTCTGAGTCTTGCTTATTCCACTAACACAATGGCCTCCAGTTTCATCTGTTTCCTAGGAGTGTCATCATTTCATTCTCCTCTAGAGATGACTAAACTTACATTGTGCAATCCCTACATTGTTTTATTCCATCCACTCATCTTTTGATGGACATCCAGCATGGGTCCATACTGCGCCTATTGGGAATCATGTGGCAATAAACTCAGATGTGTAAATATCTCTGTGGTATGCTGCCTTAGTCAGGGGTTGAATAGTTGGGTCACATGGTCGTTCTATCTGTAGCTATTTGACAAGTTTCCATATTGACAACAATAGTGCCTGCCCTAGTTCACATTCCCACTGGCATGTATAGGACCTGTCCATCCCCATCCTTGGCAGCATTACTGTTATTCGTTTTATTGTTACTAGCCATTCTGATTTGGACAAGAAAGAATTCCAGGGTAGTTTTAATCTGCATTTCCCTAAACTAAGAATGTGGAACACATTTCAAATATATTTTGGTCATGTATATTTTTTTCTTTGAGTATTGACTATTTATTTCATTATTGCATTTACTGACTGGATAGATTGTGTGTGTGTGTGTGTGTGTGTGTGTGTGTGTTTAACTTTTGGAGTTAAAAAAAATAGATCCTAGATAATAATCTAATTGCTTACTAGCCTTACTAGCTAAGATCAGGTGTAGCTATCAATCCCCTGCCTGGTGTGTAGATGACAAAGGTTGTTTCCCACTCTGAGACTGACTCTCTGTTTTGCTGGATATAATCATTTCCTTTGCTGGCTAAGCGCTTTCATTCCATGCAGACCCACTAGTAAACTCTTGAGCTGTTTCCTGTGCCCCTGCCGTCCTTTTCCAATGCCACCTTGAGACTTTCCCCAGTGCATCTAGCAGGTTCAGAATCCAGGTCTTACACTGAGATTTTTCTCACTCATTTAGGATTGATTTCTGTGCATGGTGAGGGATGGGCATCTAGCTTCTTTTTTCAGGGTGTCATGTAGTCCAAGCTGCCCTTGCAACTGAAATGACGCTGAACTTCTGATCTCCTCCGCTGACCTCCCAAGTGTTGGGATTGTAGACATCGCTGCCGTGTCCAGTTTCACGCAGTGCTGGGACTGAACTCGGGGCTTTATGTAAGCTGGGTAAGACCTCTAGCAATGGAGCCGCATTCCCAGCTCACTGTCCCCATCCTTTCACACGAGAACACCCAGCATTCCAGGCATTTTCCGAACATGCTGTCTTTTTTGGCAATGTGTTTTTGAAACCTTCGTCAAAGTCAAGTGGCTGTAGCTTAGCTGGGTGCATTTATTTCTGAGTCCACTATTCTAGTCCACTGGTTCATGTGTTCGCTTGTGTGAGCCATCTTGATTTTGTTGCCATAGCTCCATGGCATATACCGTGAGATGAGTCACTGTGAGATCGTCACCATGGCTCCTTCTCTTGAAGATTGCTTGGGCTCTTCAGGGTCTTTGTGCTTCCATATGAATTTTGGATCCTTTTTTTGAGTTCTGTGAAGAACACTATTAGAATTCTGATGAAAATTTCATTTAGCGTAGAGATTGCTTTCTGTAATATAATCATTTTGACAGTACTAATTTTGCCAGTTCATGACCATGGGAGACATTGCCATTTTCTAGTGTCTTTTTAATCAATGTTTCAGTGTTTTAAAGTTTTTATAGAGGATGTTCACTTCATTCATTAAATTTATTCTTTTGTTGTTGTAGTAGTCTGTTTATTTGAGACAGGGTCTCTGCACCGCCAAGTCTAGCCCAAATCCTATTTTTTTTTTAAAAAAAAAAAATTATCTCTAAACTCCAGATGCCCAAGGCTACAAAGGGAGATCCAAAACTTACGTCTGGGAGCCTCAGCTCTTAGAAGCAACAAGCTATACTTTTCAAGGAAACCAGGGTGTCGAGGGCAAATGAAGAAAGTGGAGACTGACTCGAAGGGTACTGTGTTTCCCAGAACCAGAATGGCAGAGAGCAGTGGGCACTCCCCATTAAATGCCTTTCCTGGTGATTTCTAACTGATATCAGGGGATGGCAAGATTTCAGGGCTACATAAGCCTTAGCTGGGGAAAAAGAAAACCAACCTACCAGCTGGAGAAGAGAGGATGTGAGAAATACCAGAGCCAGTGGCTTGAAGAGGAATCCAGGCACTTGCAAGAGGAACATCTCCAAGGTTACCATGTGATTCACAGGTCCTTCTGAAACCTCCCAGAACAGCCAGAGGCCTTTGAATCCTTAAGTCGATCCAAAGATGGAGCGTGATCTCCATTACTAATGGCTGATGTTTGATTTCTCATAACTCCTGGTGGGTGGGGGAGAAGTCTAGACGTGGTTGGCTTTGGTCAAACAACGTCCCTGCGCTCAGGCATCATGCCACTTGTACAGGTTTAAGAGCTTATGCACGTCCTGCTGCCTCTACGATGCCGGAATCTGGAGCCCTTGGATGGGGCGGGGGCTGCAGAGTCTGTAAGGCCTGAGAAGCGTGGCTAAGGAGTCAGACAGGCTGACTATACTCTTGCCTTCAGCAATATGAACTGAAGAGCTAGCGGGACGCTTGTGGGGATGTGGGAGACTGCATCTAAGGGAGTGGGCGAGAGAGGCAGGCCTGTCTCCAGTTAGAGCAAGAGGTCACCCAGAAAAGCAAAGCAGAAACATCTACTTCCTGCACTTAGAGTACCTGACACCTGGCATGTCTTCCGGTAGAATGCTTAGGCACAAGTCTGGTACCACTGATTCTTCTGACCACTGACCATGGTTGACTACGGAAGGTGGTGTTGTAACTTGCTTTGAACAAGCGGGCCTTGAGTCGACCAACTAGAAGTTAGGTATATTCTGCAACTGCAATTTTTTAAGTCTCTGCATTCCCAGAACATTACATAAAAACCATTACACACGGAAATGAGTAGAGCCTACTCTGAACACGGGCCCTGCTGTGCGTTAGGCACTCCTACCTGGGCTGGTTTCTGGACGCGTTGGGGTAAAGTTAGGGGCCCGCTTCACATAGTGTTACATGAAGCACACTCTGTAGTGGACGTGGTTTTCCAGTCCAGCTCCCAGATACTCATAGTCACAGCCCAACTCAGAGAACTCGACCCCTGAAATAGACATTTTCCCGGGTTTGTTTTATTGTGCCGTTTTTCTACTGCAAACAAAGGAGCAGAATGCCAGGGGTTTTGCTGGGAACCTGAGGTACTCAAAAACTTTACTGACATTGAAAATTCAATTTTAGGAATAGGAACTGTTCCTAGAGGTCAGGGGAGAGGGAATTCTGTCCTCAGCTCATAGATGCAAAAGAACAGTTTGGGAAAACTTAATAATCTCCAAATTCTAACCACCTTTTTTCTTTTTTTGGGGGGGGGGGGCTTGAGACAGGGTTTCTCTGGAGCTCTGGAGCCTGTCCTGGAACTAGCTCTTGTAGACCAGGATGGTCTTGAACCCACCTGCCTCTGCCTCCAGAGTGCAGGGATTAAAGGGGTGAGCCACCACCGCCCAGCGACCCCCCCCTTTCTAAGAGGGGGTCTCACTATGTAGTTCAGACTGGTCTCAAACTCAGAGAAATCCACCTGTCTTTGCTTCCCGAGATTAAAGACATGTGCTACCATGCTCGGCCCATGACCCCTTAACCCCTCCCCCCTTTTTTAAACCTTGGACAGAGTAAGTTTCTATGATAATGTATCCCACCTGCCCCACCCTTACCACAGGTGACTTTTTGGATGAAAGCTTGGCCCATAATTTCGCATAGTAGTTTCTGTCTGTTGAATCCAAGAGCTCACTGGTACTGGGAGCAATGGGCTTCCTGGAAAAGTCTTCAGATTTCAGGTAAGATGTCTTAACAGCTGGTGAGGAAAAGATGATTTTGTCAATGAAAACCACATAACAGAGTGAGTTTCCTGATGTGCCCACTATGTTTCCAATTTTATTTGTCCAAACACGTGAAACTGTATAAACTTTGTATGCTTCAACTTGAAGATACATAAGACACATCTTATTGTATTGATAATATTAGTAAGTCAGCTGATAGCACCCAGGAGGTACAACGCCTCGGAAGGTAACCAGTATTCAGTCAGCATGGCTTGGTATTCGCATTAATATGAAACATATCGAAACAATGGCTCTTAGTATTTAAAGTCACCCTTATAATTACATTCCATTTGAAAAAAAAAGTCTCTAAAAATCTTAGAAAAAAATTTAAAGATACAGTTCTAAGAAGTGTTAAAGTTCAATGGAACAAGAATTATCCATGATTAACACCAAGCCTTTCCTCAAAACATCAGAACATCTAGAGGTATAGAATACACACTTCAGGTCTTGCTCATGCACATAGGTCCTTGGGAGCAGCAAGCATCTCAGGAGCATTGCTTATAAAATGCTAAAATAGTATCGTTCCCACACACCTTTAATTGACATGCTTGATTGAGCAGATGTGGGAAACTATCCCACCCCAAAGACATACGGAAGCATGAATGTATTGCAGAGGTATATTTTGTTTTTAATATATATGCAAAATAGAGTCTGGAAAGAAAAACTTCAAGGTGAAGAGGTCAGAAACAGAATAGATGCCAAGAAGCCAGAGGTACCAGGGGCTAAAGCTTGTGTCCCTGAACTAGGATGGAAGGCAAGGTCTCTGAGTTTAGGAGGCAAGGCCTGGGCTCCTGGGTCGGATGAGAAGCTGCAGTGAGGTATCTGGCATTCAGCCCACAGACAGAACTTTACACACAGATCCTCACCCGGCCTGAAGACAGAAATCCCGTAAAAAACATGAGACCTCAAGGCTTGTTCTCAGAGTGGCAACTTAACATGCACAAGGCTCTCATCAGAAGGGCATGATGGATCTACTTGCAAGCCCAGCATTTGGGAGGTGGAGACAGGAGGGTCAGAAGTTCAAGGTCATCTTCAGCAAAAACAGAACTTGAGGCCAGGCTGGGATGTGTGAGATAGAGACCAAGGGAGAAGAGAGGTGAGTTAGGGATAGGGTGATGTGGGGCTGAGGGCAGAAGAGTGACCTCTCTACTCTCTGCTGTGTGCTGGGACTGAATGAACATGAACTTAAGACTAACTGTGCCGATCCCAAACCAATAAAGGAAAGTGGATGTCGTCGCAAAGTAATCCTGGCCGGAGAATCCAGAGTCCATATCCTAGCACCCATCTTCAAAGCGGAGTGATTGGTGTGCAGTAAGTGGTTGGGCGTATCCGGGAATTCTAGGTCAGGAGGAATCTCGAGAGGAATGTTAAAGTAACCGTACTTATCACAACCAAACTGATCAAAAGGCACCGTGTGTGGGAGCATTCTTTGTTAAATCTTCTTGAGAATATTGATTTGATCCATATTTATTGAGCACCTGCCATGCAGAGGATGTAGTTCTGGACGCTGCAGATAAAGCAACAAACAGAACTCCTTGACCCGTGGGGACTAAAGCTGGAGACAGACAATACAATTTCAAATGTTAGGTGATAAACACAGTGAAGTCAGGTAAAGGGACAGAAAGAGATGGCATGGAGGTCAAACGAAGTCCTCTGAGGAGGGGAGGGGATAGAAGGAAGTTCTCTGTAAGCTGGAGACACTGTCAGAAGTTTGAAGAGATAAAGAGATCAAACATGAGCACCAGGCAGGGAGGTCAGTTTTATATTAAGAGCCAGAAGAGGGTTTTTATTGTTGTTATTGTTTTGTCTCATAAAGCTTTGTCTGGGATTTATTTTTCTTTACAGGTCTGTTGCTTACACATTATGTTATATAACATTCAGTTTCCAATTCTGTGTTTGTACGGGATTTCCAGGTGTGCAAATGTGCCTGTCTCTGCAGACATGTGTTGCACGTGCTTTTTCTTTAGCTCCTTTGTTTTGTCTCATTCTGGTTTGTTTGTTTTTATTGTTTTTGGATACTCACTTGTTTTCTAATGAGAGAAAGAAAGAAAGAAAGAAAGAAAGAAAGAAAGAAAGAAAGAAAGAAAGAAAGAAAGAAAGGGTGCAGACTTGGGTGGGTGTCGAGATGGGGAGGATCTGGGGGGGGGAACCGTAATCAGGACTTTATTGTATGAAAAATCTATTTTCAATAAAAAAAATAGAATTCACCTCTAAGGCTGGAGAGATAGATGGCTCAGTTGGTGTTTGCTACAGATGCATGAAAACCTGAGTTTGGTTCCCCAGTGCCCAAATAAAATTCTGGGTGGCAGCACCTGCTTGTAATCCCAAAGCTGGCAGTGTTATCAGGTCCTGTGGCTAGACAGACCACAGGTCGGGGCAGAACCTTCTTTACTCTGTTTAGTGGACCTAGTGGTTTAAGCTGAGCCCATGTGATTTACCATTATACATTAGCGCATCCCTCAAACCTCAGCACCAGTCACGACGTAGAGAATAAGAGGCCACGGAATCCCTACATCACGCTCACTCCCCCCAAGGCTCAGGGATCACTGTGGAAGAGAGGAGTGGAAAGATGGTAAGAGTCAGGGGCAATGAACGAGTAAACCAAAAACTGTTTTCTGGACACAAGGAGCAGATGCACGCATGAACTCAGCATCTGTGACAGTGTGCACAAGTCAGGAAGGAAGTGGAGGTGGGCATGAAGCCCCATGGCCAAGTTGAGGAGCAACAGGAGTGGAAAGGTATTTTGTTGTTGTTGTTGTTTTAAGGTGTGGGTCCCATTTGGTTGACGGTGTTCCAGCAGGTAGCCACATGCCCAAGAGTAAAAACCAATGGGGACAGAGAGCTGGGTGGATATGGAAGAGGGTGTGGATCTGGGAAGAGGGGGAAGGGAGGTGAACATGACCAAAGCAGTGTAGGAGATTCTCAAAGAATTAATACAAATATTTTTAAAAGATAAAAACTAGAGGCCACATTTCCTGAAATAACTGCCACAGAGAAGGTCATAGATCATGTGTGTACATGCATATATTTTCCTACCTACTTGGTCTTTTCTGTGGAAACATATTATATATAAGCTAATTCAAAATATGGTTTTCACATGGGCTTCTTTCTCTTGCTTTCTATCAGCCATCTGTACTGTGGTATAACGAAGCCATGCTTGATCTGACGCTACAGAGCAGCTGCAGTCCTGACAGTTCAATGTCTTACGAGTTAGCAACGCAGCATCTGAGGCACAGATAATGTGTTTATATTACTGAAACTACATTAGAACACCACCACTGTAGTGATATGGACTAGCATTTCACATCACTTAAAATGTATTTTTCATACATCAGAAGACAAAAGGCCTTCCTTCTCAGCTGAAACCCGACAGAACTACCCACGTTCCAAGGCACCGCCTCCAACTTCCTGGGTGTCATCTTGAGTCAGAGCATCTATATTTAGGTGTGCCTTGAGGCGATGCTTAAAAAGCATGCAGACTACTTTACAGTCCACGAAAGACACAAGCTCGTCATTATGTAGGCCGGTTAAATTTATTTAAATGCCTACAATGAAGCATAAGCGAGTGTAATGAAGCACGGCTGGTTTTAGAGCTGTTGATGGGGAGCAGGAGAACGCAGAAGGATGTGGAACAACCGGAATGCATTTCCAGATGATCTTAAAAGGCTTGCACCTTGCACTTAGACACATTCCCTTGAAGCCAGATGACTTAAATATTATTTGGCCAATACACTTTAAAGGAAGAAGCACAGACTCCAGTCCTGATGTGGGAATGATTTCTTTCTAATCTGTTGCTTTCATTGGTTAATTAATAAAGAAACTGCCTTGGCCCATTTGATAGGCCCACCCTTAGGTGGCTGGAGGAACAGAACAGAATGCTGGGAGAAAGAAGCTGAGTCAGGCAGTCGCCATGATTCTCCTACTCCAGACAGACGCAGGTTAAGATCTTCCCTGGTAAGCCACCTTGTGGGCTACACAGATTATTAGAAACGGGTTAGGGGTTAGATCAATATGTAAGAGCTAGCCAATAAGAGGCTGGAACTAATGGGCCAACCAGTGTTTAAAAGAATACAGTTTCCATGTAATTATTTCGGGGTAGGATGCCGGGACGCAGCCCCGCCGCTCCTCCTACTACACAGTCCGACCAGCACACGTGGTGGAGACAACACACTAGGAACAGACCATGGACGTGTTTAATGTTGTATCATACAGGCAACATAGGATATCTCACACCCAGGAAAGGAGAAAATAATCCATGCCAAGGATATGCTATCACAGGAAAATATCCAGGTCAGGAAGCACTCATTAAATTGCCATGTGGGGGCGAGGCTGTGAATAATATGAGAAGAGAGAGCAGCAAGATGACTTAGGTAGCGAATCCATGTGGCCACTCTCCATACACAGAGGGCTGATCATCTTTCAACAGGAAAGACTGCAAATATTTAAATAAAATTTTGAAAAGGAATTGTATTCCCACTAATTTTTCTCTCTTTGAAAGAAGCAGTCTCTGGAATGGATGACTTGGGAAACAGGCTCCCATTTTGAGAAATAAATTCTCACTACCCAATAACCCCAAAAGCATTCATTTTTTTCCCCACACAAAGGCGGCTCTAAAAACACGGTTTTCTTTTAACTAAGAGTAATTTATCAATGCCATGATTAATATATAAACACAAGTAAATTCCCACAACAAGCAATATACATCATGAAATATATACAGCCATGAAAAAAGGCTTAAGACAACTTAAAACACATAATGGACTATAGAATGTAAACTATTTATTTCTAATAGATTAGTTATACAATTTGTGGTAGAAAGTAAAGAAAAGCAATGAGTTCATTAGGGAGTATTTTCACAAAGCTAAAGGAACCAAAAGAAGCTATTTTTTCCAAGACAGAATTGCATTGCAACACATCGTGTCTGTTTGTGTTCTGAGAAAGGAATAACAGCAAGCAGAAAATTCATTTCATATAATACCCATGATAATTTTCCATAGTAAAATAGGATACTACGCAGAAAGCTATCTCCTCAGTCCAATGAAATAGAGTAATAATGTTCATGTTTCTATGGCAAGATGAATATATCTGCTAAACTACTGGAACAGTGGGATGCTCTATTCTTTGGTGTCCTCGCAGAGGGATAACCAGCTACTTAAACAGAAACCGACTCCACACCAGGAAAAAAAAAAGAATGCTTGTGAAAAAATATTCATACTCAGAGAAAATGAAGTTTGAAACCTTTTCTTCCTTCTGGACTTCATTTTGTGTAATGTCTTCCATGGAGCTCAACTAAGAAGCCAATGTCCAGACACCGACTCCAGAACACTCCGATGAAAGCTCTGGTAATGCCAGATCTTTTTACAAAATGAGTAAGTTTGTCATGAGGTTGTTAGTTGATGCTTTGAAGGAAATAAAATGTAGAGGGGACCAAACGTCAAGAGAGGAAGCTGGAGACAAGAAGAGGAAGCCATGACAGGCAGGAAGAGACAGAACCTACAGGGAGCTTTAGCACAGGCCGAAAGTTTCCTCTACGTTGACCAACATGCTTGAATAAATCTTGCTGATGCACCGCACTGCCACAGGCCGAAACATCCCTTGTTTGCTAGCCTCCCTTGATTTAAGGGAGCTTCTCTTCTCCGCCTCTGGAGTAGCTGGCACCCAGGCATGTGCTGCTGCACCTGGCTGCTATTTAGCCTGTTGAGCAACTGTCCCCAAGTCCCCACTTCATCGGTCGCTTTCCCCAGCAAAGGTTTTCCTGCTTTTCTTCACTTGGATGTTTAGTTTTGTTCTCAAAAAAACAAAGGTTGGTAGATATAGAAGTAAAAGACAGACTTCGTCTCAACCCACCACGAAGAGAAAACACATAAATGTATCTGTTTATTACACAGAACGTGGCAGCATGTATTGTATGCCCAGTAGAATACACAACAATAAAAGAACAGATAGCATTTACTGAGTGTGCACTACATGCCAGCTGCTCTCCTAAGTGCTGATGTTTGTGTCAGAAGGAAATTGACCACCAGCTCAGCTTTGATGCCTCTCCTTGTCTTCTGCAGGTACAGGCAGCCTGTGAATGCCCAGCGAAGGAGCCTTCGATCTTAGGGATAGTAAACTGAACTACCATTTCTTTTTAATGTCGTTATGATTTTGTTTAAGCTCCTTAGTTTAGCCATGGCTGAAGTCATAAAGGGATTTCCAGAGAAGACAATTTCATTTAACAAACACTTCCACCTAGTTCAAACAGGACATGCTCTCCTATTCTAATTCATGACCAAATGCAATATTTTTTGGCTGTTTACATGGTAGGGCTAACAAATGCTCATCTTGGTACTGACTTGCCATGGGGCAGACATTGTTCTGGGTTCTTTAGCATACTCCTTTATTTACTCCTGACTAGACTGAGTTTCCAAAGATTATTTTGACATTCACTGTTGTTTGTAATTGATACTTTCTAATGTTATTATCATTAACAGAAGGCCCTCAGCCTTGGCTGCTTGTGATGGCCATCCCACAGTCAGCTTTAAGGTTATGGGTCTACTCTGCTAACAGTACCTACCATCAACACACAAAAGAGGGACTGGCATTTGCTCTCTTTTTAGGATGCCTAGTCAATGTGAAAACGTTACTACTAAAGTTAGTCTCTCAAACCCTACCATGCATGTAAACTCACTTATAGACATATTGTGCTAGGTACTATATCAGCACCTCAATGACATCAAGGGGAATCTGGGGGCTCCTTAATTGTAACAGTGCTATTTATGGGGTTGTCATGGAGCTAAGGGCAAGGGAGCTGTCTAATGACTTACTGGGAGCATCACCACTGATCAAGCGTGTTTTAAAGTGTTTTGTAAGCTTTATAAAAGAACTTATAGCTATGTATAGGAAGATTGGATAATATCCAGCCTAAGGCCAACCAATAACAAAAGACTTAACTGCCAATATACCAGATCCTGTTCTCAGAGAAGAATTCAGAGTAAGTTGAGGCTAGCCTATCCAACCAACCTGAAGGCAGATAGAGAAAGTAGGTGACCTGGCAAGCAGGCCCTAGGAACAGGACAAAGTCGAGATCCAGAAGGCTCAGTAGAGTGCAAACTACATTGTAAAACTGATTTAGTGAGCTACAACCTGAATTTAGAAAATTTAAACTCAGCACCATAGAAAATGTGAGTACATCATCTATGAAAAAGTGTCATAAAATTATTTCCTATATGTGGATGTGCTTCCTGGGCTGCGATACTGTGAAATGTACTCTTCTCCCTATGGAGCTTGCTCAAAAGTGTTTTAAGCCAGTGAGCTAATGAACACAAGGACCACTCCATTCCTACTACAAAAGCATGCTACTTAATGGAAAAGGCAGCTGGATTCTTCATAACAAGGAGACCAGTTGTTGTAAGTGGACCATAAATCAGAAAGAGAAACTTCGGTTCCATCTACTCTATGAAGTCGCCCAACACACAGAGGTTCCATTTTAAGATGATGCCCTTCATGTCTGGAGGAGGCTGCTCTGTTTTTCTGCAAGCCATCTGACTCTCAGAAAGTCCTTTATTACGTCAAATTGGAATGGACCAAATAGACGTGGCAGCTCTCCAAAGTATGTGTGTGTGTGTGTGTGTGTACATGTGTTAACTCTGTTTTCCTTTTTAGAATAAACATGAACTTGTAGAAAATACCAAAAACATAAACAAAAAAAGAAAACTAGTCTCAATCTAGTGTCCCGTAGCCAACACAGGAGCCACACTGACTGCCTCCTTAATCCCCTTTCCTCCTCTGTGTAATGAACACTATCTTCCAAGTAAAGAGTCTACAGGATTATAAGGGCAACACCAGGCAGATGCCTCTAGCAGATGGCTGTGTTGTAAATGTATTTCAAAATTCCCATTACGTGGAGTATTGCTAACCTTCGTTATAAAATTTGGTATGAACATTCTCGCGTACTTTTCCTCATCATAATTCTTGGATCTAAATGATCAGATTAAAGTTCTGCAAATTGTAACTCTTTGATGGGGTGGGAAACTGTTCCCCAGAAAAAGCAAGCCAATTTGCTTCCTCACTGTTGACACCAACACTTCACGCAATAAAGCTTCATCTGTTTTATATCTGGTATCAAAAGGTCTGTTCTGCTTTAACTTACAGTGAGGTTAAATTCCTTTTGACATGCTTATTGGACATTTTTACTTCCTCTTTTGTGAGCTGCTTGATCGTGCCTTCTCTATCTTTAGGGGGCTTGGCTCTTTACATACGTGAAGAAGGCTCTTACAGCTGGTGGAAGCGCTCTCTGTTGAACTGAATGCTAAACACCAGACTTCCAGAAGAAGGTGACATTATGAGCGTGGTGACTTTTAAAGCCCACCATGGCTTTTTTTTTTTTCTTTCTCTCAGGATTGCTTTGTGATAAACCCCAGGCGGAAGCAATGTGAACTTTGCCTGTTAGTGTAGAGGGAAAGCGGTCACTTTATATATCTATGCTCTGCTTTGAAAACATGAAGCTTTCCCTTGTGGCAAGATAATCAATACTAGCAGTAAAAGCCTCTCCCAGAGACAACGGGCTTTCACTGTCCTTTCAAAATGTCCAACAGCAGTGAATAAAACTTCAAACCACAGAAAACCAAAAAGGAAAAAAAAAAAAGCCCTGTCTTATTGTGAATTCCAGAGGTTAGAGCCTCCTCCACAGCAGAGGGAAGCCTGCGCAATGCGTCTCACTCAAACACTAAAGAAAAATGCAGCTCCAAACGTCTCCAAAACAGCAGCCAAAGAGGACACCCCAACATGGTTCCAAAACTCAAATCCAGGCGAGGCTCCGGCCCACAAAGCACCCCAATCTCCAAATATAGAAAATGAATGGTATACTGGGCATCACAGTGCACACGTTTAATCTGAACATTCAGGAGGCAGAGACAGGTAGATTCCTGTGAGTTCAAAGCCAATCTGATCTACATAGCAAGTTCTAGTCCAGCTAGGGCTACATAATGAGATGGTCTCAAAGAAGGGGGGGGCAATTCTTTGCTTGCTGTCGTTCATAATCTACCCTCTCCACAGCCAAGCTAATTACCAACTGGCTTTGACCTCCCCTGACAGCTGGGTCTAAGGAGACACTATCTGCCCCTGCCTGTGCATTTAGGCAACAGCAAGCATCTCCTCCTGCATCCGTCTACTGACCAGTTCTGCAGCCCTGAAGCCTCGGCTGAGGGGCGAGCTTCTCTCTGAAGTGTTTCCTGGTGCAGTTCTAGGAGGTGGGGCACTCTGAGAGGGAGTGCTCTTACAACAATCTAAAAAAGTAAATGATCATGTTTTCTTACCTGTGGGATACCAACTACAGCTAAGCCAGCTTTGGCATCTCCAGGTACCCCAATTACATGGTGCAGTCAAGGGCTGTTTTGTCATAGTTCCCTGAAGTGCCGGCATCATCTTATGCTATACCTAGCAACCGTTGCTTTGTCTGGTACATAGAAAATGCTCAATAATGCCTTCTTGGTGATGACTTCACTTAGTAATTGGAAATTACTTAAAAATCATCCTATAACTTTTATCTTAGAGAAGGCAGATAAATCAGAGGATAACTACTAATATTCCATAGTTCTGAGAAGAGTCTTGTTCACTCCCTATATGGCTGATTTTTAAAACTATCAGTGTCCTCTATTGCACTTGAGATAATCTTTGCTATTCATACAGGTTTGTGGGCACGTATCTTTTGTATAAGATAAAACACAGGCACTAGTCACTGGCTATATACTAAACATGGGATATCAGACAGCTTCAATACATTGCCTGTACACACAGTAAGGACTCAATGATCATCTTCTAACTTTTTTTTAAAGAGTAGAATCGTGGACTGATGGCCTTGACTGCAATTATCCCCCCTGGAAACATAGTCTCTGTATGGAGCAGTGAACCCAGTGGGTGATAGGTCATGATAACCATGCCCAGGCCAGAGCTGATTGTTCTAAATGAACGCTTGATCCAACGGGGCAATCAGCCTTCTCTGGATGTTCTTTTTAACCTCAGGATTAAGGATGATTTAGATGAATTCCGTTGTAGCAGTAGTGAGAGATACCATCAGATGTAACTTGAGGGCTGTTGGCAGGGATGTCCCTGCTATGCAGAGAGAATGACATACAACCATTTGCAGTTCAAGGACTGGAATCTCGTGGAGAATGGCAGAGGTGAGAAGTGACGGCAGTCTAGACTCTTGCTTAGTCGGGAAGATGACAAGAAACTTGGTGATGATCAGTAGCTGGCCCCTTGCCTTTGAGAGACGGCTGCACCCTGGCCCTTCCCACATACTTTCATCTAATAGATTTCCAATAGGCTGGCTTTGGCCATCCCTTAGTCATTGCCAGAAGTATAACATAACAATAAATATGGAGAGATGAATGAAAAACCGATACCCCTGAATTTCCTCCCCACACATTCTTTTAGGTGATTCGACCAGATGCTTTGGCCACACTGAAGACACGGACCATGAGAGTTCTATTCAAAGACAGAAAGAAGACACTCGTTTTGAAATGTACAAACAAAACAGATGCCAATTCAGACCTCGAGTGCTTGGCCAGCCAGTACCTGTTAAGTGCACATGCTGGGAATCTCTCTAAAAAAAAAAAAAAAAAAAAAAAAAAAAAAAAAAAAAAAAACCAGCAAGGTTTCATTTTGCAGTTCTTTTTTTTTTTCTGCAGGCCCCTCCAATAATGCACAAAGCATGAAGAAATTTTCCAGCCTAGAAGTGAGTTTTCCTAATGAAGAAAACAAAACATTATGGTAATCTGCCCTTCTTCAGCCATCAGTGCTACTGAAATTCATAAGAGCCCCTTGATGGCACCAGCAACAAACCAGCTGTCTCCCCAGGCTGCTGCCACAAGGGGGAACAGAGCTACAAAGGCTTCTGAGACCTCCCACCCCAGGCAAGGCGTTGACTGGTGGAGGCAGAAGGAAACCAGCACATCTTGGTGCATCTCCAAGCCCGACAGCACCAGACCTCACAGCTTCTCAGGAACCAAGGCTTAAACTTTGATGCTCTGGCTGCCCCTGGCTCGCAGTCTTCCTGTCCGGCTGCCCTGCTCCTCCTCTAACACCTGATTCTGGGGGGCAGCAGCAGGGCTTCTGTTCTCTGGCACAGCCCCATTTTTTCGAGTTCGTTTTTCTTTGGGTTGCTGCTTAGACATAAGGATATTGTGCCTCTGGGCGTAGCCCTGTCTGAGCTCACTGGTGTCTCTGTGGGCTTGTGTCTCTTTGGCCCGTGGCTGGCTAGGGGCTGCAGTCTCCTGCTCTGGAGGTTTCCCCACCACCTCTCTCTTCTGAGACCTTTCCTTCTTTTGAGCCTGTTCTCTTCCCCCACGATGCACCGCAGGAGCAGAACCCTCCTGTGCCAACTTGGCGGTGGGCTGCGGGGGTTGACCTTCTCCGGTTGGCTGATTCTCACCGAAGGCCATCTCATTTTCTTGAGCTACCCCTTCAGACGTTACTGGGTTATGGGATGCACCTACAGACTGAGCCAGGTCCTTCTTTCTGGAATTATGGGCTTTGTGGGTTTTCTCCTCCTGGTTCTGGGGGTCTGCTGGCATTGCTTCAGCGTGGCTCAGAGGGGACATGGTGGCAAGTGGGTCAGACACATTCCTAGGAGTTGGCTTACTATGGGACTCTGACTGCTGGTTAGTCTGAGACTTTCCGGCTGGCATCTTTCTTGGGTGTGGCGGCCCTTTAGCTATCTCTCTCTGCCTGAGGTTTTTTTTCCTAGCGTCTTTCTGCTTAGCAGCCTCCTGGCTGTGAGTTGAGGCCTGCAGATCTGGAATCTTCTTGCCGGAGGCATGACCTACTTTAAGAGTCTTTCTCTCTTTTGCAGGCTTCGAAGTAGACCTTGGCCAGGTGTTCTGAGGCGGCTGAGGTTCTACAGAGGGAGCAGGAATATGAGGGAGGCGGACTTTGGGTGCTTCCTCTTCCTGGGGAGGATTGGGGGAGTGCCGCTGGGCTTGTTCCTGCGGGCTGATAAGTGGGAGCTTCATCTCACTGCCTTTCCCAAAGTGGGCTTGCTGTGGACTGTGGGCTGTGTCAGGGCTTGGGTTTGGGGGTGGTTTGGACTGGGGAGGGCTGATGGGAGGAAGCTTACTGGGGTCTCCATCCTGAGTTGGAAGAGACCTTGGAGATGGAGCTGGGGTCTGATCTGAGCTCGTCCCCAAAGCCTCTTCCCTGCTGGGAGAGAGAAGCTTGGGTGTGGGTCTTCTGCTCTGGAGAGGAGCCAGGGTCTGGGGCTGGGGCAGCCTGGTAGGAGCCAGCCGGCTTCTAGGGAGCAAAGTCACTGGCTGTTCCCTGACCTGGGTATGTTTTGAGTTTGTGGATGAGTCCTGGGGAGGGGGAATTTCTGGGTAAGGAGTACCAGCCCGGGGAACTTCTGCTTTGGAGGTTCCTTCCTTCGGAGGTGGTTGAGAGCCCCCAGCGGGCTTCACCACATCAGAGGGGGTAGGATCTTCTGAAGCACTGTGAGCGGAACTGCTGGGCACAGGGTTGGTTGGCTCAGTTCCCTTATCCTGCACAGAAGCGGAACTGCTGGGCACAGGGTTGGTTGGCTCAGTTCCCTTATCCTGCACAGAAGCTGGGTCAGGTCCCTGTGAAGATTCAGAGAGGGGTGGGTTGCTAGGGGCTCCTTTGAGCTCTCCAGATTCCTTATCCTGGTCTGACTGAGGTCTGAGTCGGGGGGAGGGGTCAGGATGCTGTGATGGCTCTTGAGATGCAACAGTAGAAGACTGTCCTGCTTCTATCTCAGGTGGTCTAGGCTCATCTTCAGAGCCTTCCATCTCAGTAGTTATCTTCGGAGGAAGGTCGGCTGGCTGGCCATCCCCTTCCTTCTCCTTTGGTGGTATGTCTTGGGCTTCCTGAGGAATAGCAAGGGTTGAAGAACTGACCTCCTGAAGGGGATCCAGGTGGCTGCTAGGAGAAGGGTCCTTCTTAGGGGGTTCTCCCTCCTCAGTTAACTCTTGGCCCTTTGAGGGAGCTGGGTTCTGACTTTCAGAGGTCGTTGCAAGAGTCTGCACTTCCAGGAGAGCCTCTGAGTTTTGGCCGTCTGCTTGCAGTCTTGCCAAGCGCCTGGGGGAGGGGACCAGATGTGCCGGGACCCCAGAGATGGTCTTCTTGTTAGAGGGAGCCCCTGCTTTAATATAAAGAGAGTTAGCCACAAAGACTCTTTACTGCCAGAAATAAAACAACAAAAAAAATTCCATTTCCCTTGGGGTCGCACAAAAGACCTTTAAAAGAAAGGCACAGGTAGGACTTCCCTTCTGCTTGTGGAGACTAAGTGACTACAGTTCTCTGAAAGACGTTAGGACCATTTCTAGCGAACATTAATGAATAAGCATTCAGATGTTTGCTCGAAACCGAGTTTGGATCTGTGGGTGGTAAAGAGAGTTTCCAGATAAATGAGACTGGTTTTGCTGGTTAACAGTTAAGATGTAAGCTGTGACCACTGAGAGCAGTCCTGTCTCTTTACTAACACCCCTGAGGCTCAGCGTCCAGCAAAAGCTCAGTGGGAAAGGAATGGAAGAAGGAAGGCATAGGTTCAAGGATGACCTAAGACACCAGAGTCTGCTCCTGAAGATCGAGGGTCCACGCTGCTGTCCTCAAGGTCACCATCACCCAGATCTCCCTGGCTCCTGAAATGGCTCCCAGACGCTACTGGCAATACTGGTTCTATAGAGAGGGCCTGTTTCCCCCAGTCACATCTTCTTAGAGTTCTCTGGTGTCCTGGACACAGTCACCCCATCTGGCACTCATGTATAAATGATAGAAGCCTTGACGTGCTTCTGGTGACCTAAACAACAGACCAGACGGCATAGCTCTGAACCCTGCAGTGGTCAGACGTGATGCATCAGTCTGGAGCAACCTTGAAGAAACTACTCCGAGTTCAACTTGGGGGAGACTTTGGTGGCCCCAGAGTGGTCCATCTCCAGCAGTAAATGTGTCCCTGACCACTGTCCCCCCCACTAAAGAGGGGTGGGTGTGTGCTACTCTAGATTCACAATGAGCCTTCTAGTCAGGTCCTCTTTTGTACCCAGTCAAACTCGACGTCTCCTGAAAGTGGAAGAGGACAAGAGTGGAACGCCTCCTCCGTGAGGCTTCTAATGCCACCCTCTGTTCATCTTTTTTTATCACCAAATTTACCACAGATACAAACTAAAACACAACTTTAGACAAGATACAAGGTTAAATTTAAAAGTCAAACTAAACAGGTAAATTTGCAGAGACTAGAAAGTAGGTCAGAGGTTGCCAGGGGTAGGGGATGGCTACTGAGTATAGACTTTGTTTTGTTTTTCTCAATAATTTATTTTTATTTTATTTGCATTGGTGTTTTGCCTACATGCATGTCTGTGGGACAGTGTCAGATCTTGTAGTTACAGACAGTTGTGAGCTGTCATGCAGGTGCTGGGAATTGAACCCAGGTCCTCTGGAAGGGCAGTCAGTGTTCTTAACCACTGAGCCATCTTCCCCAGCCCCTAGAGTTTCTTTTTTAAACAGCGAAAAGCTTTGGAAATCGGTGGTAGTGATGGTTACACAACACTGAGAATGTAGTTAATGGCACTGAAGTTTACACTTAACGTAATTAAAATGGCAAACTGGGGCTGGCAAGACGGTCCAGTGGTTAAAGCTCCTGCAGCCAAGATCAATGACCCAAGTTTGATCCCTGGAACCCACGTGGTGGAGGGGACAATCAGTTCCCACAAGTTGTCCTTTTGCCTTCATGCACATGCTGTGGCACACACATGCACACACACACACACACACGGAAATAAACGCAAAAAGTTCTAAAGGATAAAAAATGGCAAATTATGTATGCTTACACGATGCATGCAAGACATGTAAACGACTTACGAAGCAAAGCAAAAGGCCAATGACACCCGGCGCTGAAGGTTCTCTCTCTCCTTTTACATTCATGGGCAGACACACAGGTTTTCTTTTTCTACTTTGATGATTTAACGATTTAGAAAATTTGGTTAACTGACACCATGCCCTTTATTAGAAGATAAAAGCGCCATTTTATGGACTGGCAAATTGCTCCATTTTTCCCTTTATCATTAATCAGAAATAGGAAAAATATAATTTCATTTCATAACCTTTATGGCAAGAGCTCAGACTGCTCATTAGCTCCCCTGCCTTAAAGGCTCGCTGGAAGCAGTGGCAGGCCGGGAAGCGGGAGCTAAAGCAGCACTTCTCAGCCTGTGGGTCGCGCCCCCTTTTGTCAAATGACCCTTTTCCATGGGCTGGCCTAAGACCACGGAAACACACAGCTGTTTACATTATGATTAATAACAGTAGCAAATTACAGTTATGGAGCAGCAATGAAAATAATTTTATGAGTAGCTGTATATTAAAGGGTCGCAGCTTTAGGAAGGCCGAGAACCACTGCTCTATAGAGACGGAGGGTGAGCAAACCCTTGCACCGAGCTGCCAATGAGTGAGCGTCTCCTTACTTCATAGAAACTATATTTTTAACTCCATGCTTTAGAAACAAATATTTCCTACATTACCCTGGGGAAAAACTGGACAGTTTCACACTTAACTGGTCTGCATTTAAGATTAATGGTGCATTTAAAGTCGTAGGAGCTTCTCTGCACTAAATACCTGAAGCTAGTAATGCATGCATTCGGTGATAATTCAGCTAGCCCATCCTGGTGAAGGTTCACAGCTCTAAGCTTAGGTGGTGGATGCTGTCCTCGGAGCACACAGCTCTTGGGTTTTCTCTCACTGTCTGCATCCTCATTGTGACCTGGACATTATCACTGTATTCCCAGTGACAGGCGAGCAGCTTATGATTCCCAGGGATGAAGCCGTATATTATTACTCCAAATATTTGGGAATTGTCTTTAGGCTGCACTGGCATGGGACTATCTCTTTTGGAAAGATGGTGCCATGGGCATAAGATGTCTGTTTGTACTGAAGCTCAACACACAGATACCCGTAATCCAGCTGGGGAAAGCCTCAGCTCTCCAAGCCCGACTTCAGTAACGCGCTACAATGATGCATACAGTTTTCTTTTATGTTTTAAGAAAAAGATGATTTTGCAAATTCATAGATTTAAGACAGAAAAGTAAGGCTTCAGATACCCATCCAGTCAGTTATGCAATTGTTCAGACTAACCTCTCATATAATTGTAAATATTTATTTCACTTTCTCTCTTTTGACATTTTAATTATTTTTTTAAGTCCCCTATACTAAGATGTTTGTTTTAGTTTTTAGGATATATATATATATGTATATGTATATATATGTGTGTGTGTGAATATATATATGAATATATATATGAACATATATCAAATGAATATATATGACATATATGCCATAGAAAAGAGATCAGAACAACTCACCTCAGAATAGAGGTAAAGAGGCAAGGCCCCAACTAGGCCGAGGATAGTACTTCTGCCCCCTTTTCACGGAGTCTTTACAGTTTTGGGGGGGGCAATTAAGTCTGTGCCCCATGATGATTATTTTTGTCAACAAGACACAGACCCTAGACTCTCCTGGGAAGAAAGTCTCAGTGAAGAATTGTATATATTGGGTTGACCTGTGGGCATGTCTGTGAGGGACTGCATGTTAACTGTGTGAGAAAACTCAGCAGCTCACTGTGGGCGCCCCATTCTCTAGGCAGGGGTTCCTGAGCTATGTAAGAACAGAGGAATCAAGCTTAGGACTAGCAAGCAAGCGAGGCACACTCATCCATTTCTCTCTGCTCTTGGCAGTAGATGTGCTGTGACGAGATGCTTGAAGTGGCTGCTGCCTGGACTTGTACAGTGACGGACTGTGTCACCTGGACTTGCACAGTGACGGACTGTGTCACCTGGACTTGCACAGTGACGGACTGTGTCACCTGGAATTGCACAGTGACGGACTGTGTCACCTGGACTTGCACAGTGACGGACTGTGTCACCTGGACTTGCACAGTGATGGACTGTGTCACCTGGACTTGCACAGTGATGGACTGTGTCACCTGGACTTGCACAGTGATGGACTATTGCCTGAAATTGTGAGACTCTTTTTCCCAATTGCTTCTTTGTCAGGGCAATTAACCACAGCAGCAGAAACGAAACGAGAACAGGCCCCACTCGTCTGTATTGACCCTATAGCCAGGTGACCCTCACCCTTGGCAAGGAGTTCACAGTCCTGGCATTCACAGAAGCCATTGGCTTGGCTCCTTGGGGGCACCAGAGATACCCTAAAAGCTTATTAATAAGGACTCTATTCATTAGCATTTCAGATATCCTCCCTTGAATACTGACTGTCTGATGTGTGCACTGTCACTGAAGGGGAAGTTTATCTTTAATTATCAGCTGAAAAAATAACTCCCTCTGCAAATTAACTGTAAACATGAGATAAGGTTTTTGCCTTAAGAAAACACGGTCTGTTTCAGAATATTAAACCTTTCAGAAAATCAGGTTTTGTTGAGGATATAGATCTGATGATTGATTGCAATCCATCCTGTCTACTTTGCAAGCTAGAATTCCATTATTCAATAACCGGATGCTTTGGTTTCGATTAGTAAGTGTTTCTGAGAGTTGTGACATTTTTATAAATTCTATAATTTATACCTTTCATTAAATCAGATAAGCCTAACCTAATTATTCCAAATAAGTAAGATTTTATTATATGCTTTAAAGCGGGAGTCTATTGTCCTGTGCACACATTATCTTGCCTCTTAATTTGCCAAATAGTAACTGCATGCTGTAGTCAGGGTCCTGATCACTGTAGAAATGGAAGAGCTACAGAACAGCTGTGCGAGGCCTTGCTCACTGCTCCTCTGTTCAGAAGCACCATGCAGATCAGGACCATTTTTCAGTTACTCGGGGGACTTGGTGTTTATTCAAATTCACAAGAGGGTGATGTAAAAGCCAGCACACCAATTTATTAATTTACAGTGGGACATGGCTCGGGTACAGGGAGCAGGGGAGTGTGCTCTCACGTAAGGTACAGCCCCCACGGGGGCCAGGGCCACCCAGGAGACTAACTTAAACATCACAGGGTTGCTTGGATAGCAAAGAATTAAAGCAAAGAGAGCCCTGTTTCCTCAAGAGAAAGCTCCATGAGGTTCAAACCGCACTAGGCGCACTGCAGTGAAGCCTATTTGATAGACCAGGCTTACTTCAAGTATTTTCTGTTTGCCATGCCGTCCCTTAGTTCCTTTAACACGCGAGACACTCACGGCAGGAAAGTCTGCTAATAACCGTGAGTTTACTGGTGCTGCGCTGACCTCAGCCCAAAATGCAAGGACTAAGCGACCTAAGAAGAGTGCTCAGAACCGCACAGTCTGTCAGAGCGCCACCAGGCAAACAGGATCCTAGGGGGAACCACCACGCTGCAAATACGTCTGTGTGACTGCAGTTCTGCTCTGGAAGGACCTTTAGGAAAGATCCCTGTTGTGGTAGCGGTACAGACAGTTTGCCATCTTCCCCCCGTGTAGCGAGTATTATTCAATGCGTTAAGTCACTGACATTGCTGTGGCACCGTCACTGTTCATCTCCAGAGCTCATTCCATCTTCTGCAATCTTAAACTCTACCCATCCAACAACGATGCTCCATCCTCCACTTGGCTCTGATCTCCATTTCTGTTTTCTGACTGTGAGTTTGACTGCTCTAAATACCTCATAGAAGACAACCATATGGTATCTGTTCCTCTCTGATCCTCTAATTCACCACACTGTCTTCGAGGTTCATGTAATAGCGTATGTCAAAATTTCCTTCCCTTTTAAAGAGGAAATAACATCAATGACTGTATACAAGGCCTCCTCCATCCACTCAGCCATCCCTGGACTCCGGGGGCGTCAGCTGTTGGCACCACTATGAATGGGGCACACATTTCAAATACATCTCGGAATAGTCATGTCCCCAAATTCTAGGCTCAGAATGCCTAGATTCCAAGTCAAGGCTCTCACACATCCCTTGGCATTTGCTGCTCAGGGTCCACAAGGCAGGAGGGAAGTGTGATTTCTATTCTTCAGGAGGAGAAGCTGAAGCCCGGAACAGCTAGGCAGCTTAGCCAAGGGAGCAGTAGGGCTAGCCCCCCCACTCCATCACATGTTCTGGCCAGTGAGTACCCACTGTTCTCTGCAGTGCAACTTTTTCAGGACTGGCAGTCCAAAGATAAAGAGTAAGAAAACTCTCACACTAAAATTGTTAGACTAAATAGATACTTGATAGGTCCGATACTCTAGTTCCATAAGGGAATAGACGTTTGGAAGAACTTTTGAGTTCTGAGCATGAGACCAACTCTTCTCTATTGTCCATGTCCAAGGCACTGCCTAGTGTCTCCCTGGGGGTGGGGGAGTGTCCCACTACAGGCATAGAGACACACCCAAAGGGCTGATTCCTACACCCCAGAAAAAATGCAGGAAGTAAGTAGTGCAAACCAGCTTTAGCCGAGCTAATGAATACTCAAGCAACAACAGAGAATAAACTTGATACAGAGGAGACTGGCTGGTACCTGCGGTTGGAGCCAAACCCTTAGTGACTTCCTTGGTCAATCCCAGGTATTCTCGAATGAGCTCACTTAGCTGTTTGTAGGCAATGTCCAGATCATCTACAACAAACAAGAAAACATCTTAATATACCAGGATCATGTCCAAACACAGTCAGCGTTCAATGGCGAGCGAACTGGTTTGCTAACTGCACCCCATTTTATTACTGCTGTCACAGGTACCATTCTAGATGAGCCTATGACACTTCCCTCTCCTGTAGTCTCCACTCCGCGCGTGTGGGTAGAACCCATGGAGATGAAGAGGGTTCGTGCCCGTGATTACATTACGTCATATATAAAAGGGATGTGCAGGTATAATTAAGGTTACTAACAGCACAAGTGTTGCAGGCTACCGTGAAGGGGGCTTCCCTCAAATCATAGCCACAGAAGGATAGATCTGTCTAGTCCACGACAGAATAGAAGTCAGAGGCTCAAAGCACAGAGAGGATTCAATGCGCTCTTTGTGGTAGAAGAGGGCAGCAGTGGTGCACGCCTTTAATCCCAGCACAGATCCCTCTTTGCGGAGTGAGTTCCAGGACAGCCAGGGCTACATGGAGAAACCCTGTCTCAAACACGCCGCCCCTAAAAGCCAGTTCTCTCCTCCCACCACATGAGTCTGAGAGAGTGAACTGGTCTGGCAGCAGGTGGTGTGACCTGCGGAGCCATCTCCTCGCTCCTCGTATCTTCTCATCTATACGCAGCATTTACCATCCCTTCACAGATGCGAGACCGTATAATTAAGACAGAAAGTTCATATTTCAATAATTTCTCTATCTTCCTCTCTTTGGCTTCTGTTCCAAATCAAGTAGCCTTTTTTTATTTAATAATTTTTGTTTTGTTTTGACCTGCCTTGCCTCCCAAGTGCTGGGAGTAAAGGCGTGCACCACCACTATCTGGTTTATATGATAAAATTTGAATCTACATAATTGCACACACTTATGAAACACAACACATATATACATGTGGGTAATTATCATATCCTTTACCTCAAACACTCATTATTTCTCTGTGGTGATAAAACTGGAAAATATCTGGGCTAAAAAAAAATAGCATGCTTTATTCTGAGGTAGTTTTTAAAAATGTTTGTTTTACTCAGATACTTTCAAATTTCCAATATTTTCAGAAGTTGTATTTCTTTGTATAAATAGATTATGATAGAATTATGTGAGCTTCATATGCCTTTAGAAGCTCAAACATATATTTTAAATGAGATATTATCCATCTTCAGTATCACAGTGTCCCCAGGGGGAGGAATCTATGTGGGACTATTTTATACCAACTTTATTAGTCACAACTTTATGGACCAACACGATTTAACCTTCTGATGGAAACTGTGGGAGATGAGAGCTCACAGGTTCTTACCCGCTTCTGCAGCTTTTTGCAGCTTCTAATTACAATAAATATCTATGTTTCCTAAGACTTTTCTTTCCAGGACATAAATTGGAAGTGCAGTGATTATATACTTCAAACAAGAAAGCATATTAAAAAAATAAATAAAAATCTGCCGGGCATTACTGACCTGCATTGATCACTGCATCGAAATATCCTGGAAATTTCTGATTAATTTTAATGTAAAGGTCCACCCTGGAGACGGCGAAGTCAATTTCTGCTCGACTAAACAATCCCTTTCTCCGCAAGTATCCTTCGTATTTTTCCTTGTCCATGGGCACCACCAAGATATAGCGAGGCTCGAAATAAGAATATTTCAAACTTCTTACGCCCTGGGAAAGAAGAGAAGAGGCGACTGAGAAGCAGCTCCCCTCTGGGGACATCACTGCGGAACGTGACAACTCAGAGGGCGCACACAGAATCACACCGAAGAACACATTTTATCTGTAGGATCAGCTGCTATTTTCCTATCGATATTCCAAGGTTGGATTACTTTCCTTCCTTCATCAAATATTAAATTATGGTAGGAACCATTACAACTCATTCCACCTGGTTGTCCTCAAGTTAATTGCTCTAATGAATATGGCTGTTAGAAAAGAAAATTGCCAGACATAAAATGGGGATATTCATGGCAGTACCGCCATGTTATTATCAAAAAGTAATTCAATTCCATATTTCAATAGGCATCTTGAAGCAATAGAAGATAGAGATCTTCCCAGGGATAAAGGCTCCCCTGGTACTCCTCTGCCATCCATCACTTTGATACCATTCTTGTTTCTAAGTCAGCAACTCAAAAAGGCATACATACATACGTACATACACACATACATACATACATACGAGAGAGAGAGAGAGAGAGAGAGAGAGAGAGAGAGAGAGAGAGAGAGAAAGAGAGAGAACGCTTTAGCACCATGATCAGACCTTGCTACCACTGTACTTGGCTGAGTCCAGAGACTCTCCTGATACTACCATAGCTACTGCTGCTGCTGCTGCTAGAACCACCAAGGCTACCTTGCTTTTATGGTTTGTCAAAGTATTAGCCTCCCTTTTCTAGGGCCAGAGCTTCTGCCTCCAACACTTCCATTGTAGTTGCAAAATTTAAAGACTGGTTGGAATAACCGCCAACACCATTGTGGTTCCACGTCTTCTAGCCTCTTTCTGGAGGGCAGAGACCAGAGTCAGCACAGCCTGCTACCAGATGGCCACAGAGTGACATGGTATGGCCTGCAAACTGGGAGCTCTGGGCTGTGACTTCAACTTTGTAGATCCTAAGGACTCTGCACACATCCCTCAAACTCTCTGGGCATAAATTTCCTCGTTGGGTGACGTGGAAGAGTTGTTCCAAGTGGACTATGAAGTCCCTTCCATCTCAGTTCTAGCGTCATCGGTTTAACTCAAGTTCAAAATTTCTGCTTTAACGATTCAGTGGGAAGAAATACAGGTTGCTTTTAAAACAGTGTCTGAAAAACTCGGTGACAAGGGCAGTCTGGGAAAAAAATACCTCAGCTGGGGAGAAGCAGGGAAACAAAACAGTTTATAGATTTGACCTCCTGGAGACGAGGAGTGGTAAGCTCTCAGGAGGAAAAGAAAGGGAAGCAGGAGCTGTCACTCAGGAAACTGTCGCACTGGAAAAAGGTGGACACAATAAGAAGGAGCGCTGCTATGCTCAAACATGCATTAGTTTTTGTTTCCTCTGTCCAAGGCAGACATTTTTTAGAACCGATTTTTTTTTTAAGAGTAAAGAAGACTTTTCTTAAAGGTACAGGACCAGTCAACTGCAAAAAGAATGGATAATGATACAGGAAGTTAAAGAGTGGATACAAGTATGCCCAGCTTCAATAAAGATAGGGAGCAGTTAACCAATACTAGACGCCAAAAGGGGCCTCCTCTGGTGTTACAAAGGAAGATGAAGCTAACATTCAGTCAACAGGAAAGAACCGCCTTGTGAAGTTTTATTTTATGATTGTTTTAATTAATTTATTTTGTCTGATCATAAGATTTATATTGCTTAGTAAAATTATTTTTTTTAAAAAAAAATCAGCAATCACTGAAGACCTGATTTGTTTGGCTGAGTTACATGTTCATTTGTCAGACAAGAAGGTAGGAAATTCATGGGTTCAGATTTTGAAAAAATGTCTATACATTCTAATTTGAGAAGGGGGACAAAAATCTGAAATCCATAAGTCGAGTTTGCAGAAGTATAAAAACATTGCATCCAGTGAACAACCAGTGCCAAATGACAGCACCGCCCACCCACGCTGCCCCTGTGAAGAATGAAGGAACAGAGTGACCACTCAGGCTGACACAGTCCCGAGTGGAGAGGAACCACCCACGCCTGTACCCACTCCATATAAATGAAGGCACGCTGCAACAGCAGAGGGATGCGTTAGTGAGGAAGAGACAGTAAGTCTTGAATGAAGCTATGACCTAAATGTCACTGGACTTTCATAGATCTTCCCTCCCACACTGACGATAAATTTAATACTTCATGCCTCTGTAGCATCTCTCTTGTGCCCAGCAGTATGTTATCCAGATATTGTAGCCCCAACTTGACATGCCACACACACACACACACACACACACACACACACACACACACACACACACGAGCACAGGTACTCACAGCTCAATGAAGAATACTTACTTCTATTTCCATATGAATGCAGCTTGCTAGTCCATCTCTTGCAATACCTTCTACAGTGTCCCTATTTAATCCATAATTGTGGTTACCGTAACTAAATGTTAGGATAAATTTCCCCTGGAATTAGAAAAGTACAAAGATTTGCACATAGCAGGTGCTGTAATGCAATGATAAAATCACTTGATGTCTTACTTTCACCTAATTCCACACAAACTAAAGTGTTAGGAAGTACAGAACGTCACAACGGCAACGGATGGTGGGACACCACCAAACTCTGATGGGGGCTACTCAGAATTCTTCCCGATGAAAATAAGGTTTATTGAAATAATCTATTGACAAAATGTCTGAGGAAAGTTATGAGTGGAAGCTTCTGGTAAGACAGACCATGATAATTGCTTACCTATTTCCTGCCAGATCCACACCACAAACCTTCACTGTCAAGGGAGTAAAACTAATGCCTTTCCCTGTCCCTTGCGGCTATGCCAGCATCCCAGGCTTCTCAGAAAGGACCCTGATCCTAAACTCCTTGCATTTAAAGATAAGCCACAAGGAACAGGTAATCCTGAAGGCTGTGGGCATCCTAAAAGCTTGGAAAAGTAGACCCAGCCTGGTTTTCCTCCTAAAGACGACTTTTGATTGAAACTGCCCCAAATGTTAGTCAACAGAATGGCTGCGCCCTGTAGTCATTTATCTCTAAATACCACCCTCTCTGTGTATTCTGGAGCCCCATTTCCTATGACAGCTGCATTCCCTTGCAAAAGAAAAAGAGAAGAAAATGCAGGTAAAAATATACCCTTCAAATTGTGACTTTTCCTTTGACTATTTATTAAATCATTAGGCCTATTCGAAACTGGGGAGCTGGTGACAGCAGAAAAAATAAGAATGTGTGACCTTGGTAAGTGTGCCTTCTGAAACGCACGGCTTTAAAATAAATAACGTTCAGGGATGCATCCAACCTTGTTAAATGGCTGGTGCCTCATTAAAAATAGCAAGCAGTCAGGAGTCTAATACTGTCGTCATTAACAGCAGCAGCAGCAGCAGCAGCAGCAGCAGCAGCAGCAGCAGCAGCATCGGAGCTTCTTGCTACCCTCCTGGCTCCAGATGTTCTGGAGATATGTATAGATGACAACCTGGCTGTGTGCCAGAGAGGGTTAGGCAGGAGACGCAGGGTGCCTTTTGAGGCTGGATGGGTTTTTGGGGACTATGTGTGCTGGGGTAATGAGGAAAACCATTATAATCAAAGTTAAACACCCAACAACATATACCCTCAATCTTTTACTCTTTCGATGCCACAATCTCTTTCTTCTTTGGAAACAAATGTTGTAATAGGAGCGGTGGAGCTGCATCCCCAGCACCCTGGCCGCTTGCTAGCTTATGCCCCAAAATAACAACACACAAATTGTATTCTTTTAAATACTGCTTGGCCCATTATATCTAGCCTCTTCTCGGCTAACTCTTGCACCTGGACTAGTCCATTTCTAATAATTGTGTAGCCCACGAGGTGGCTTACCAGGGAAGATCTTAACCTACTTCCATCCTGGGTCAGAGCTTCATCGCGTGTGCCTCGGAGAGCAGAGCTATCGCGTCTGCCCGGGAGAGGGGAGCATGGCGTCTCTGAGCTCACTTCCTCTTCCTCCCAGCATTCTGTTCTGTTTATTCCACCCACCTATGTTCTAACCTATCAGGGCAAGCAGTTTCTTTATTTAATTAACCAATGACCTTCCTCCATCAAACAAATGTTCTGATCCCTTCCCATACGTATGTGTGCATTTAAATATGTACACCTATGAATGGAGACAACGTGGCTATGGCTTATCTTTCATGTGCTTGCTTATTTACCACCAGTGATGGTTAAGTTTGTGGGTCAACTTGGGGAATATTTCTGGGTGAGATTAACAGTGACACTGGTGAACTTAGAAGAAGCACACTGCCCTGAAGTGTGGGTGGACTGCACCCAGTTCCTCTAAGGTTTGTACAGAACAGAAAGGTAAGTAAGCACCTTCACTGCTGGACCTCTAAGTCTCCATGCTGCCCCCACACACAGAAAGTTCTGGTTTGTCAATATCCACATCCATGTGATACATCTTCCAGACCAATCTGCATGTGTGTATATACTTATGAGTGTATGTGTGTATATGTATGTATAAGTGTATACGTATATATACATACATAAATATATACACATAGACACACACATATACACACATACACAGAGAGACTATTTACTGGTTCTGTTTCTCTGGAGAATTCTTAGTATTCTATTGTGAGCCCTGTTTGTATGTGCATGCATATCTGAATAATTTTTCAGATAAATGTTTGTTTACTTCCTCTACAGGCCTCATAAACACTTTCTGGAAGCATGCATGGTTGGAAGAGACCTTGTATTGTGCATATAATATAAAAGATATCCCATTCAACTGATTTGTTAAGCATTGAGATGATGTAGCTCCCCCAGCTCTGGCTGGTCCCACTCCCTTCATTTCCTAGTGCGTGAGGGTTTCCTAGTTAAGTATCAATGGCCACACAACCAAAGTCTCCAGGGGTTCCATTTCCACAGGAGAGAGAGTGCTTCTGTAGGGAAATGACTAAGCATGGTTCCTCTAGAAAGGGCGGATGTAGCTATCTGTGGATGGGTAGGAGAATGGTCTGTGGGTTGGAGGAAGTGTTGGCTGAAAAGACGCGTGAACACGGGAGAGGGTGGAGGTTCATATGCTTTATCCAGCTAGCAGCTAGGTGTGGCTGCTCACAGTCGGTGTGTGGAGTGCCCAGGCCAGAGTGTCTATCACAAGAGCCAGACTGTCTGGGCAGGTGGTGTGTGGAGGGGTGTTCCATGTGCAGGAGGCCGACAGTGTGGGCATGATCAGAAGGCTGACAATGTGTCCTGAATCTACGACTCTCTAGACTTAGCTCTCTTCATGTAACAGGGCCACACTCTAAAGAAAAGGAGATTGGGGGTGAAACTCAAAGTTGATGGAAACCACATCAAAGTAATGCATGTTGGCAGAGAGAGGAAAAGTGAGTTCCTAAATACAGGGGATTTCTGTGGCGCATTAAACTGTAAAGCTAACTAGAGCCTAGAAGTGCGGTGATTTCGTAGGTTGGGGACTGAACCAGACTAACTCGACTACAGACCCAATAAGCTATGAACACCAGAGAGCAGGGGGTGCATCTGGAGAACAGAAAGACCGAACTCCCGGAGAAAATGCCCCACTCGAGCAGAAACTAACATTCATGGTGAGAGGGAGAGGGCTTCTCAGTACTGTGAAGGCAAATCTCAAATCTCTTTTAAAGGCGTTTAGAAATATAAAGTTTCAGGCCAGGCGGTGGTAGCGCATGCCTTTAATCCCAGCACTCGGGAAGCAGATACAGGTGGATCTCTGTGAGTTTGAGGTCAGCCTGGTCTACAAGAGCTAGTTCCAGGACTGGCTCCAAAGCAACACATAGAAACCCTGCCTCAAAAAAAAAAAAAATGTAAAGAGAAAAAAATAAAGAAATATGAAGTTTCAGAAAACTCTTAATAAACCAAGACAGTTCTATGAGAAGGCATCTGATGTGCAAGACATTCTTTTGACAGAGCTGCAGGGAGAGCAGCCTAGGGAGTACAGAACTTGTTCACTTGCATTTCTGTGAGTACAAGCTGAGCCCTGAGCACACACACCACAGTAGAGTTGGTTGTTCAAAACTCAGCTAATGTAATTGTACTGCCCAAGCCTAGATGCCCCCTGATAATGTGCACACTGGAGGCTTAGCCAGGTCTGTTGTTTTAGGGTACAGACAGACAGAGAAGGGAGGAAGAAGAGAAAAGAGGGTGAAGAAAGGTAGCTGACCGCTCGTGGCACAAAGAAAGACCGGTCTTCAGTAAGCTTCATAAGAGTATGAAGCGGTGCAAGCTTCACTTGGTAACAGAAGGAAGGACACCGTGGTGGAAACAAAAGTAAGGTTCGTGTGAAGAAAAAGCAAGAGGCACAGAGTTGCTAGGAGTTTGGTGCCCAGAGATGCCCTTTCAGAGTAATGCAGTCGAGGCAGGTACGTGCTGCATTCACGTATACTTACAACTGGTGAAACGCATTCCCTGTGAGGATTCGCTTCCGTGTAAAAGGAAAGAAGAAATGTTGTTTAAGAAAATGCATGTAAAGCCAAGGGGATTTGCACCACCCTCCAGATGAGCCCAACAGGGTGTAGAAAACTTTCAAATTGAACCAAATTTCCAAAGTGCACAGCATTTCATCTTTATCTTTTTAGAAATCACAGCCTCCTCGTATTTCTGACAGAGAACATGTATCTCTTCTCTGATAAAAAGAAAATAGCAGGGAGCAGCCTTACCATGTTGAGCATTTCATCAAAAACTTCTTGAGAGATGAAGTGATAATCAACTCGATCCCCTTCACCAAAGTACGGTGGTCGTGTGGTGTGGCAGGCCCTGAAGTCACAGAAACAGAGCGCCAGCCATTCTTAGGGACTTGAAAGTCACAGTGGAAATGCTTTCATCGTGAAGGGTGTTTAAGAAATGAAACTGACCCTCAGATCATAAATCATAAAGTAATGTAATTGTGAAAACAGTGTCTTAGAAGTAAGTGTTAGGCTGTAGTTAATCACAAGCATCTATGTGGATTATACAAGTTTTGGCTCATCAATATCCAATTTTTACTTACCTAGTTATCGCCTTTTGGAACGCCCCCTCTGCCGCCACATGAGAACAGTTTAAGAAGTATCACAGTATTGTTTGCTCACCCAGCTGCTTCTACATTCTCTTGATGCATGAGCATCTCCTGCCAGCTCCTCTCCTCTCTCTCCACAAGGCCAGTTGGTTGTCAGGACTAGGTTTAAGTGTCAACCTCCCCATGTCCTCTGGTATAGTATGCAGGTCTTCGTACCCCCACAGCCTCAGCCAATACCCCTGCATTCCCAACTGCTTGTTCAGGGCCCATCTCCCCCTCCGCATGAGGGCAGAAACACCTCATTCTCCCTGGACTATGGCTTTGTACTAGAATTAGACATGAGCCTCTGTAGGAACACACAGTTCAAGTAGTGAATGAATTCCTAACCAGAGAGGCCTTGTCTATCCACTGTCTTGAGATAGCATCCCTAAGCACACATATATACATACATACACATGCACATATACACATAGATATACATACACACATACATATACATACATGTATATATACACAAATACACATACATACACACACATATGCATCCTTACACTGAAACTTACTTTCATAGTTCTTCCTGTCTTCCCAGCACATTATGCAGCTGGAAGACCTTGGTCCCCTACTTTGTCCCTGCATTCCCAACACCTGGCGCAGAGCAGGCGTTTGCTGAATTCATTGTGACATCAAGGGAAAGTAAGAAGCATGAAGTGGTAACAGCCCACCATTATAAAGCTGACAACCAATGTGACCTGTCCAAGGTCACCCTGCAGGATGGTGCTGGCTCCAGAAAACCAGAACACAGTTCTCAATGCCCCAAGACTCTTGATCTCATATCTTTCCATTGTGGGATATTAGTTTAACTGTGTAAAGACGTGTTACATTTGTGTATGCTGCAGAATATTCCTTTAACCATGTAGAGATGTGTTACATTTGTTTACGCCACATTTGTTTATGATGTAAGGATGTCTTGCATCTGTTTCACCTTCCCTACAGCAGGCACCTGATTCTAACAAAAAGCTGACAGGCTAATGAGAAAGGATAACTGAGGCTGGCAGGCAGAGAGAATAAGCAGGAGAACTCTAGGCACAAGAAGGAGAGAGAGGAAGATGCCAGAGGCAAGCCACAGACTAAGAAGGAAAGACAGACATATAGAATAAAGAAAGGAAAAAAACCCAGAGGCAAAAATGTAAAAGAAAAACAGGTTAATTTAAGTTAGAAAAGCTGGCTAGAAAAAAGCTAAACGAAGGCCAGCCCTTTGTAACTAAGAATAAGTCTCCATGTCTTTGTTTGGGAGCTGGGTAGAGGCCCCCAAAAGAGAAAAAAAAAAAAAAAACAATGACAGCCTTCTGATTTCCCAATTTTAAATTCTGGTAATAAAAGTGAATTTTAGATTATCTAATAGTGCTAAGATAGGAGATGAGAATTGACAGATGCTTGACATGCTAAATCATTTACCAAAAAGAAAAAAAACACTGAGTAGATATTATTTCTTATTTTACAGATGACAAGCTGAACACGGTGATTTCCATGGAACTAAGCAGACATGCCAGGATGACTCCAGCCAACTTCTGTAACAACACACCAGTTAGGAGAATCAGGTGGAGCCTCCAAAACCTCCACATTACGAAGTCAAAAACACAGATTTAAAATTCATAGGATGGCTCTCTTTATATTATAATCAAGAATTAACCGTAGCAGGAAAATTTCAGGTCTCAATGTTACATTTACACTGTAGACGCCAGAAAGAGAGAACAGTCAAAACATGGTGACATTTATTTTGTTGTTGGAACACACTGGCATTTCTCCCCGTGCCTGGGCAGAGCCCTGGGTCCCTCTGTCTATTGGTGTCCCTGACAGTCGGAGGAGATAAAGCTGTGGCCTGGCATCCCTGGCTGGACACCCTCAGCAATGTCTTTTCCTGCTACACTGAATTTACATTTCCCAACAAAGGGATTGAGTGGCGGGAGTTGGGAAAAATTTCTGAAAAGAGACAAACAAAGAAGCAATTTGAAGCAAGTGGGCAGGTAAACAAAGAGACAGTCCATTCGTATGGAGAAAGGGGACAACTGGTGACAGCTGTGGGACCTTCTACTACGTAGGACCCAAGATGACCTGCGGACTTTTCAATCTGTCATCCGGCTTTACACACAGAAACCTCCACTGTGTGTGCCGCCCGATTATGAACGTGCTGCAAAGGAAATACTTCACGGTAAAAGCAACGTTCCCAAGTTCGCTTAGGAAAAGCAACACCAAGTTTAACAGAAATGGGCTTCTTCGGCCCCTCCTCTTCAGCATCGACCCCCCTCCTTTGCATATTTCTGTGATTCTATTACTTACTAATTAATTTACTTGTCAAATCATGATATGTGATTTTATCACGACTTATAATGGGAGCCACACTACTTGTCAGTTTCTCTTAACCACAAAAAGACAAAGTTAGGGACTCCATGTCTGGTGATAAAGGACTAGGGGGGCTTTGGCATTCCAGAGAGAACTCTCACCGAAGCTCCTAACACACCACACCTGTGCATAGGTCACCGTCAGGAAGGAAAGGAATTTGGATGGCCATTCCTAATCATGGCTGCAAAGGTCAACGTCAAGAAGGAAAGGAATTTGGATGGCCGGTCCTAATCATGGCTGCAAAGGTCAACGTCAAGAAGGAAAGGAATTTGGATGGCCGGTCCTAATCATGGCTGCAAAGGTCAACGTCAAGAAGGAAAGGAATTTGGATGGCCGGTCCTAATCATGGCATTCCAAAGCATCTAGGACAAGGTGACAGGAAGAAAAGATGTCCAAGGACAAAGAGTGGGCAGGTGGTTGAATGTGACTCAGAGACAGATTTAGAAGCTCAGTTCTGGACTGGAGCGCCTCAGGAAACGGTGAGCGGGACAGCTAGTCCTATGCTGATGTTCAGGCAGAGCTTGGCCGTGCACCCACAATTCACGTGTGTGATCATATGACACGTGGTTAGGGTTTCTCTCAATGTGTAGCCATGAAAGCTGGAGTGACAATAAAGATGGAGGGAAGAATAAAGTTTGTCTTTAAGGCTGCTTCAGATCACGTGACTGGCCTTAAACTTGGAAGATAGTCTAGTTTGGTGGACCCTCCTTCATCCAGTGCTTTTCCAGGAAGTCCCTGGCTTGTATGGTAATATGAAGTTGGAAATAGACAGCCACATGGCTGTAGCGCACGCCTTTAATCCTAGCAGTAGGGAAGCAGAGGCAGGCGGATCCTTAAGTTCCAGGCTGTCCTGGTCTGCAGAGTGAGTTCCAGGATAGCCAAGGCTACACAGAGAAACCCTGTATTAAAAAAAAAATAAAGAAAGAAAGAAATAGACTTTGAAAGTAGTGCACTTTTATCTCTCGATCACTAGTAACTAACACAGGAAAAGAAAGAAATCTGACTGATTTCTAAGCCAAGAAGAAATAGTAAAATCAGGGCACAATCACAGTAGATTGTAACACACAGCCCCACCACTGTTCACTATACAGCAGAACTATGTTCTTCATTCCTATCTCTGTACATGCAACCTAGCATGTGAGAATGCCACTGAACATTTTGATCTTGGCGAATGCCATTTAGAAAGAAAGAAAGAAAGAAAGAAAGAAAGAAAGAAAGAAAGAAAGAAAGAAAGAAAGAAAGAAAGAAAGAAAGAAAGAAAATAAAAAGGAGGGAAAGAGAAGAGCCGAACAAATAGCCAGGAAAATGTTGCCCACGGAGATTGTATCCATGCCTTCTTTCATTTAACTAAAAATCTACAGTCTATGCGGGATAAGGAACATATAAAAATCACCTCTAACTGAGAGCAATGGGTTGTCCCTTGAGATGTTTATCTACAGTTTTAATCAGAAAGTGGCTTCATATAACGACAGAACTATCTTAGTTTTCTAGATGGATGAAATCCCTAGCTATCCAACGTCTGTCTTTGTCATCCAAGGACACGGTCTTGGGTGGAATTCTTAGAATGATTTGCCACTGACCATGCCTGGCTATCTGTCTCCAGGAGGATGCTGAGGCACAGTGGGTAGACCCAGTTCTGAGCCTCTGAGGGAGACAAGAGAGAAGGTGGTAGGAGCTGTCAGTGGGTAGCATCTTGACACGCACCACTTCCAGTCAGAAGAGAAGAACCACAGTGGCAGCACCCAGCATGGCTGTTGTGGGATTCCCCTCTGCATGCTGTGAATACGTTTTATTACCACTGGTTAATAAAGAAGATGCTTTGGCCTATGTCAGAACAGAATAAGGCTAAACGGGAAATTGAAATAGAGATATAGAGAAAAAGAAGGTGGAGTATCTGCCAAAGGAGAAGGACGCCAGAACCACGCCAGTAGGGCACAGCCTCATGATAATATACAGATTAATAGACATGGGCTAATTTAAGCTACTGGGTCAAACAGTGTTGTAATTAATATAGTTTCTGTGTGATCATTCGGATCTGGGCGGCTGGGAGATGAACATGCAGTTTCTGCTTACCCACGGTGTTCATTCTGAGGGGCTTGCTTTGTCACCTCACACCTGCACGTAGATGCTACACAGTCTGTGATCTAAGGCAGGGGCTCCTCACCAGAGCATACACCACACAGAGGAAAGGACCTCAGCCATCTTTCTCATATCATCACAGACTAGAACACTGGAGGAACTCAGTACTTGATGAATGAGGTCATCCATCCATCCATTTCTCCACAGATCCATCAGGAAAGTCATCTAGGCTTCCTGTCACCGCAACTTCAACTAAATTTGCCTACGCAGCCATTAGCCTGGCTGTCATTTGTTCAATCAGTCTGTCAGTCATTTAACAAATATTCATTACACATGTAATAAGCACCTGGGCATATGTTAGACAGCGGGAGCTCATTGGTGAACAAGGCTGATGTGGTCACTCCTCTGCCTGGCTTAGACAAGCCAGGGAAAAAGACACTAAGTGAATCAATCGAATCAGGATGGGTAAGCATTTTAATAAGGGACATATAGGATTGGGTGGCGATGGGGAACTGAGCCAGATAAGAACATGCAAGCAGATTGAATTAGAAATGTTGATTGCATGTCAATAAGTATTTCCAAAACGTATCAGGCCAAACACACATTGGCAAGAGCATAGCACCACTAAATAAAGAGGACCAGGCCACTACTACTGCCAGATGCTGCTACAGACACAATAACAATAAGTGAAAGCCCTGGCTCCCTGGGTCGCTTTGGTTTGCTAAAAGGTTCCAAATTTATGCCCTGGCACAATGGTCAGCATACACCCTACTGTCCTCGCTTGACCTTCTACTCGCTGCGCTCAGCTTATCTCTGAAAGCAGGCTGGGTGTCCCCGCGTGAACATAACAGCACACTAAGCTTTTTAATGCTAGTACTAACTTTTTCGCTTATTTTTGTTACTTTGTGATACTTATATTCTATAGTATTTGTGTCTAGAAATGTCCAAATGTGTGTTGCAATTTTAAGTATCTACATAAATGGGCCTTTTAAAGATGCCATTTGCATTGTTTAACACATACAGCTTCAGGAGGGGACTTTTTCTATAATAGCATTAGAAACTAATTTTTCTTACTGGCCTATACAGCTTTGTAGCAACATCTTCAACTCACCGGCAGATACCACTAATCCCAAAGTAGTTCCTTTGCCACGTGTAAAGACCAAAGAGGAAACAGGTCAGACAGTTCCATTCTAAATGTGACTTCTATAAACTTCTAAAACACCTGTAAGTCTGGTGGCCTGGTTTCCTCAGATGTGTATATGTATATATCTAAGATATATACATCAAAGAGGAAACAGTTCAGACAGTTCAATTCTAAATGTGACTTCCAGAAACATCTAAAACACCTGTAAATCTTGTGGGCTGGGGCTGGAGAGATGGCTCAGAGGTTAAGAGCATTGCCTGCTCTTCCAAAGGTCCTGAGTTCAATTCCCAGCAACCACATGGTGGCTCACAACCATCTGTAATGAGGTCTGGTGCCCTCTTCTGGTCTGCAAGCATACACACACACAGAATATTGTATACATATTAAATAAATAAAATATTAAAAAAAAGTCTTGTGG
>NW_026067941.1:2471893-2605569 GCF_014885135.2 Alexandromys fortis | reverse complement strand
GGTGTAGTGAGCAGGGGGTCCCGCCTATGTGGAGATAGACGCAGAGATGGTAATGGAGCTGCCTTTGGGTCTCCACGCTACTATAAGTGACCCCAGAAAACTCATTGGTTCAATAAACAGGTCTCTAGTAGACTCACTACTTTGGTCTCTCCTTAGAAAGTGCCACACAACAGCAAGACAGTAGAAGGACACTTCCTTCAAACACCACAGCCCTCAGTTAAAGCGATCAGCACTTTCAGGTCTTGGAGAATGATCTGAGTTGGCATAACTTAAACATTAGAAGGATTACATATAGAACCCTGTGTAGATTACAGTATGATTAATGGCAAAGAAGCTAAACGACCTTGCGTGGGGAAGGTGTATAAAGGACCGAGTGTGCCCTGCTTGTCTACGTGTTTGGTCACTGAGATCTATTTACTACTGGTCTCACCAAAGACAAAATCTGTTATTTCTTTTCATTAATTCATAAGTTCTGCAACTGGAATATATGCTAATAATCATTTCTACTATATCATTTAGGATGGTGGGAGAAACAAGATTCCACATCGTGCAAGTCCAAGTAATTGTACCAATCCAATTGTAGCAATATGGCGGTTGGGACATCTGAGGACCAATCAAGTGTAGCGATATGGCAGTTGGGACATCCGAGGACCAATCAAGTGTAGCGATATGGCAGTTGGGACATCCGAGGACCAATCAAGTGTAGCGATATGGCGGTTGGGACATCCGAGGACTTGTCATCCACGTGACATCTTTGTCACTTACTTATCACTTCTAGCTTTTAAGTATAACTTAAATAAATTGTGCGTCCATCTAAGAATTTGCTTAAAGCAGACAGAATTATCAACATCTGAGAACTTTGTAAAGAAACGATTGCTGCCCTCAGCAAGGCAGGAAAATCTCCCAGACTTACACGCAACGGAAAACTTACCCATATCTGAAGTAAGTATTAAACTGTCTGCAGAGGCGGTGGGCAAGTTCTCGTTTCCCACACGCTGCAGGACCAGTTAGGATCAGCATGGGGTAAGGGGCATCCAGACTCGGCAGAGTACTGCAACAAGATCCCACAGAGACATTAGCTACCTGCACAGGCAGGGTTTCTAACTCACAGTCAGAACTGACAAGTGCTCGCTGAATATAGACAAGCAGAAGGATGGTTCCACTCTCTGGAATGAGATTGTAATAAATCAAAAATAATACTAGGGCTGGAGAGACAGACCAGAAGTTAAGAGAACTTAAGTGCCCTTCCAAGAAGACCCAGGTTGGGTTTCCAGCACCCACATGTACCAGCTCATAACTCCAGTTCTAGGGGAATCTGATATCCTCCTCTGGCCTTCACAGGCACCTCCCCCCAACACACACACACACACACACACACACACTATGCACATATATACACTCAGGCACACACACATATACAACATAACATAAAATATAACTTTCATTCAAAGGATAGATAAGGTAAAATACAAATTTCCCTCAGTTTCCTTTACCAAGCTTTTCTAAAGGTGAAATATGGTAGGACACATTAGTTCCTGGTTACTAAGTATTCCTTCCTCCCAGAATTTACCATTGAGCACAGTGAGTGAATTCTGAGGTCCGCATTTAGCATCCCTATCCCCCCCCCCCCACCTTAGAACACAGGCATGCAAAGCAGGCTTCAGCATAACAGTGAAGTCACACCAGAGTGCTCACCGCAGGCCAGACAGTGCACTAGATCCCTACACACCCTCGGGTAATTAGTGCAGCGCTAAGGAGGCTGTACTATATTAATCCTCACTTAACACAAGCTGGAGTAAGGGAAGGCAGAGTGACATGCTCAAAGGAAAAGGAAGGGCTGGCATGTGACTCTAGACTGGAAGACCGGAATAAAGAATGAAATTATTGCCTGGCAGAGTAGCACAGTCCCTTCATCCCAGCACTCGGGAGACGGAAGCAGGAAGGGCTCTTAGAGCTGAAGGCCGGCTTATTCTACAGGGTGTGTTCCAGGACAGCCAGAGTTACATAGAGAGACCCCGACCTTCAACAGGAACGGATTTATTAACATGGTGTCTTACATCACACACTGTGCCAATGGTTTGCACACTCTTTGTGAGATAAACCGTAGAAACAGAATGAAATGTTCGATTGCATAGCTGAGCTGTGGGTTCAGGGAAGAGTCTATAACATCCAGGAAACCGCATGGGTTTCTAATGTCTGTGGATAACCATAAAAACGGGGGAAGCTTAAACACAAGCGCCCACGGAGAACACACGCCACAGAAGGAGGCAAGAGTCTCCAGCAATGTGCTGGCTGCCTGGGACTGGAGCCGGCACTGGAAAAGGAAGCAGTGGGCACCATCCGACAGATCTAAGGACAGGAGCCCTCTGAACATCTCTAGGTGCCCACTGGAAACAGATGGGCTGAAAGTGACATGCGCAAAATCCTGCTCACGGGTATTCACAGCAACTTTATTAGCGGCACCCCAAACTGGAATCAGCATAAACACCTTTAATATGTGAATGGCTGATGCTGATACATCTACGCCCTGGAATACTACTTAACAATAAATAAAAGGATTCACCCCCATGGATGAATCTCCAGGAAGGTGCCCTGCACGGGGTGGGAGGATGAGAGCGGTGGAAAGTTACACTGTGTGACCGCTGTACATCATACTCTTGATCTTATACATCATACATCATAAATCCTGACAATCTTACGATATGGGGGCAGATCATGGCTTCCGGGCTGAGAGAAGATGTGGAGGGAGAGAGGGATAGATAGAAGAGTCACACCTATCTAAAGGCACCACGGGGAGGCCTGGGATGAAACTGCTAAGTCCTGAATGTGGTGCTTGCCAGCTGACAGACTCCCGATAGAGCCGCACAGAAGCAGACAGGAGTCCCGGAGGGACAAGAGAAACCCGGTGACTCAGAAGGCTTCTGGGTCAGTCTTCTGGTTTTGGTACTCGACTCACTGTTGTCCAGGGCAACAGTGTCGTGGGATGTGGGGGAAAGGTGCAGAGTCCCTGTATACTGTTTCCTACAATGGCATGCACATAGTGACTCCCACAATTTTCAAGAAAAAAATATGACAGATAGTGACAAATATTGAAAATAGCCAAAAAGGAAGTTTTCCTGACCGAGAAAATCAAAGCCATGGAGCCAGAAAAGTGTTAGACAATTCAAAAATTCTCCATAAGTAAAATAATTGTGAAGGCATATGTTATGTCCAAAGTATGCCAGAACAAAACCAAGGCCTCTTGAAGAAATTAGGGCCAGCATTGGGGGAAAGCGTGCACAAGACGGTTCTGGGGAAGTTGCGCATACTAAAGGGTAGAGCTATCAGTGACTACCAGGCCACTCGCAGTTTGTCTGCATCATTTCAATCAGGCATCCTCACCCCATTCAGGAAACACTGATTTTCTGGCAATGTCAGTATACCATTGACAGACCAGGTGCCTGCAGCCCCCTGGTGCCCTCCTCCAGCTGCAATGGCTGGTCTTCCCGGCAGCCACTGAAGCAGAACTGTGAGCCATGATCCACACCTCCTTGGCCTCTGCCCTTGTTTGTCTGGCAGCCAGATGTGACTAGGAAGTATGTTCCTCAAACATGACTACTGATGTCTTTGATGTGTGCTCTTACATAAATACACCCTAAAGCATCGAGCAAGCAGCGGCAAATCAAGACAGAGACCTTCTCTAAGTCCAATGTACTTCTGGTGTACACAATGGAGGGCTAAATCATCTCACCTGGAGGGCTCTCATGAACATGCAAAGCTGCCAATGCCGACATGACGACACTGTTTGCAAAAACCGCGTCCTGGATCGTGAAATCAAACATTCTGCTCTCTTGCGGGAAGCCAACTGTGAGGTGCAGGAGCAAACACCGCAGGAAGAAAAGAAGCACTTATATCCAAGAGCTTACAAGTATTTTTAAAACGCCTGTGGGTATTGATAGAATTTCTGTGTTATACTTGTGGCATCAATGGCCATCTGCTCTGACAGACTGTTTCAAGAGAAATGGAGAAACCGTGGTAAATCTGTCTTCGGATGTGGAGGTGAGAGACTCCTGCGTGCAGCCACGCAAGGTGGCTCCTCCCTGCTGCGCTGGTGGCATCCCAGCAGAGACAATTCAGGTTTCTCCGGGGTGAGCTGGGCTTCCTGCTAGGTACTCCCCTAAAGATCAGAATCCATCCAGAATGCCCGCAGTTAAGAAAGGGTTTCCAAGGGACGGGGTGATGTTAACTGTGACCCTCAGCTTGTCTAGGACATTAGTGAGGTGCACCGTTGGGTGCATTTTTGAGGGGTTTTCCAAAGAGGGTTAACTGAGGGGAATATGACATGTGTACAGAGCTATATTGGCTACTTTTTGCTGTGATAGATATCATGACAAAAAGCAACTAAAAAGGGGGTTCACTTTGCGTTCACGGGTCTCAAGGAAGAGTCCATCACGGCAGGGGAGGGACGGCAGCAAGCAGCCCAGAGAAGGAGGCTCAGGGATCACATCTTCAATGGAAAATACAAAGCAGAGAGGACAAGCTGGAAGCTGGGCAGAGCTGTACACCCTCAGAGTCCTCCCCCAATGACGGACTTCTTCCAGCAAGGCCGTACCTCCAGAGGTTCCATAATCTTTCCTAAACAGCACCGCAACTGAGGAGCAGGTGTTCAAATACATGAACACAGGAGACATTTCTCATTCAAACCAACACTAGTACCACCCAGGACTGAGAGCCTGCCTTCTCGTCCCCACTTCCCGATCTGCCCAGACATAAGAAAACCCCTCTGCCGCAGCTGGGAGTTCTTTATTCTGCATCACGATGATGGACCATATCCTCTCAGACCATAAGAAAAAGTCTACCCTCTACCCCTGATTCGCTTTGGCAGCTAAAATGCAAGGGTCCTGAAGAGAGACTGGAGGGAGTCAGATCACCCTCACGCCTGGGAAAGCCACCAAAGGGAAAACACAGCCAAGCACACAGTTAGCAGCCACAGTGGGAGACGTGGCCCCTTACCTCAGAGAAGGAAGAAAGAAACTACAAACTTTTTTTTAACTGTCTTATGTACACATGTGTTTTGCCTGCACGGAGTCTGTCGTCCATGAGCTATGTGTGTGACTGATGTTCATGGATGCCAGGAGAGAATCAGATCCCCTGGGACTGGAGTTACAGACAGTTGTGAGCTCACACGTAAGTCTGGGAATTGAACCGGGTCCCGTGGAAGAGCAGCCGGTGCTCTTAGCCTGTGAGCCTTCTCTCCAACCCTGAGAAAGTCGCTTCTCTAGCGAAGGAGTGACTCACACGAGAAGGAGGGCTAGAGGAAACAGCAATCCTGTCTGTTTCTGGCATGCGTTCTACCTGTAGAGGGTCCTAATAAATACCTGTCAAAGATCCTCTGTGGCTGCGACATGCTGTTGACAACATGGGTCATGTGATCTCGGACAGCGACCACTTCAGGGGGAGGGTCATATATATTCACGGCAGAAACCTTTTCCAGAAGGAGGAAAGTAAAAAGGAGATGTGTTTGCTCCCGAAAGAACGTGAGGGTTGGCCTGCGCTTAGAGAAATTCCTAGATATGCACTCTAGATTGACAAGGTAAGTCACGTGCTCCCTGGCCTTGCACTCATTCTTCCTGTCACTAACTTCCCTAAAATTCCAATAATGGCTGTTACTGTAAAAAGCTGGGCCAGGTCCTTAAGTCCTCATTTCCTTTATATTCTCCGTTTGGGGCAGCAAGCTAAAGACAAAACAACACCTCTGAAGCACGTGATTGATTTTAATACAATAAACAATCCAACTTCTAGGACGAGAAGAAGGAATAAAATGCATTGTTCAAGATTCTATGTCGTCGACGCCATTGGACTGCTTTCTGGTATCTTCTTGCCCAAGATGTTCCCACCCCCTCACATTCTCCCAGACTTGCTCCACTTTTCTCTGACTCTCTCTAGCCAAGGATACAGGCCCTATCCTTGGTGTAAAGGTCTCTGTTTTTACTGGCCTCCTAAACACATGACCCTTTATTTAACGGTGATTTTCATTTTAATTCTACTTGCAAAATGTTAAAAGAGGCCTGGGAGTGTGGAAATAAGGATGGGGAAGCATCTGGAACTCTTAGTCTGGGCTGCAGAAAGGCATCTGTGGGATGCAATAGGTGCCCACCTCTATACCTTTCTCATTCCCTTCTCACAGTGGATCTCGTATAAGCAGCCCCTCCTTAGCGGTCATGGGAGGAGGGAGCTGGTGCGGGCTAGCACTCAAGAGCTCATTCCTCCGCAACTCTGTGGACCAGACAGATCACCATAGAGAGCAGAAGCAGAGACACTACAATAGCAGAGATTACATCGAAAGACACGATACATTTCGTTGTTAATTTTCAAAATAACAGACAATTTCAGAGTCTGCGATTAGATCGGAAAGTGGCGTATACTGCTGTCAGCCACAACAGGGAGTGGGCAGCAGGAGGGGGCGCCCGTTTGCCTTCCGCACTGTCAGACTGCCTACCGCACCCATGGACAGCCTGTCACTGCAAGTGCTGAGACCCAGCTCAACAGGGGGTTCAACTGACAAACCGGGGACAAGGAGATCCGTCCTGGAAAGGATTAATCTGCATACTGCTATGCGTCTCGCTGATTGGTTGCACTAACCCTGCCACAAGCAGCATGCAAGTTTTGAACATATTAACCGGAAAACACACGGAGCACACGCATGATTACATACGTACCTTCTCTTCCACTTTAATCTTCTGCTGATCTAACTCTGTCAGTCGCAGCAGCATAAATATTACGAAGAACCAGTACTCAGATTTGCTCTAGTTAAAGCAAGAGGAGACTATTCAATGGCTTTTTCTCTTCCCCAGGTCAGCGAACACCAACCTATTCTCAGGGGCCTTTCTGTTCTAGTTGGGCCTTTTCGAGACCCATTGCCATGACTGTCTTCCACGCCCCTTATACCCCCACAGGGCTCTGCATTTTCACATTCACCAGCCCCCTTAAATTAACAACAAAGATGCAGAATGTGTCCTATAATTGATAAATCGCGTCACATGTTCGGATCTCACTAATATCCCTGTGAGATAAGCAGGGTGGCAGGATTATCCTCGGGGGTAGAGGTGAAGCCTTGATGAGGTGGGGCACCCCATCTAAGATGCCAAGCCCCTCTCTTCTAATGCAAAGAGTTTCATTACTGAAAATAATGACATTTGGCTATTTCTTATTATTTCATCGTGGGTTTATTATTTAGTGTGTTCTTTTGTATTAGCTGGGATCATTCATTATGAACTTACGTTGCAATAATAAAATGAGACTTGGCTTATGAACAAATTCCTCTTTACTCCCTGCCAACTGTTAGGATTGCCTGACTTTGAAAGTGATAACTGAGGTGTTTTGTTTCGTTTCTGTTTCTGGTATAGGAAGCTTCATCTCTTTGAATAGCGTGATACAGGTGGAAGATGCCTTTCACGGATGGGAATGCAAGAGAAGTATCCAGAACAGGATCATTCCTTAGGGTCCCCACACAGAGACACAGGAGACAGACTGCTAGTTACCCTGACGAGTCACTCCGTGTTGTATGTAGGAGGGAGCTGCCAGGCCCCGATCCCTGGATGATTATCATGCACCAACTGGTGCATTTGTAAAGCTTCTCTTGCACGCTTCACAGTGCAAGGGCTATGACTGTTTGTTTATAGGTGAATTCACTGGCGGGAGGGGTTCCTGTAGGCACAGACCGCTCTCTGAGGGCCAGAGCCTGGGACTTTGGGGCTACTCAGTCTCGCTCCTCACTGCTTCCCCTGGGAGGCTTTTACCTTGCTGACCACTGTCCCCCCTCCCCCACCTCTCTATCCGCTTTTATTTTTCAATATCTCTTTTTTTATTTCTGATTTGATATTTTATTTGTCTAGACATACTCGTCAAGACGTAAACCAGGAGAACACAAGAGAAGCTGACTTAGCTAGGACTCTGTGGAATCAAGAGGGGAGACCGTGGGTACAAACACCAAACAAAGATGGACAACGAGTGAAGGAAAGGGGTAGGAAGAAGGGCATGAGCAATGGAGGAAAAGAGGAGCTGGAAACTGTCCCTGATCCTTAGAGCTCAGTGGTTAGAAACCCCTAGGGACTATGTCATTTTAGTCTATAGTTGTTTTATATCCATGCCGATTCCATGGCTCTCTTCAGGCAAATTACTTTGGGCATCCACGCTAACACTGCCTTTGCTGTTACAAAACAGAAACCACATTCTGTCTGGACCCCTGGGCTCTTGATTCTCCAATATGAAAGGACAAGAACATTGCTTTACAATCTTATTATTCATCCTCTGCTGTAACGTTTAGCTCCACCCACCACATGACTTAAAGGGCCAGGTAAGAGACTTTCAACTGCAGGCTTTACAGGAACTGGGGCAGTTGACAGATGGTTAGCCCTGAAAGACAACCACACTTCTCTAAAACAAGCGGTTTACAATGCTAGTTCATGTAGCTGTTGTAATGATTTCCAGAGGCGGGGGCTGCACTCACATCCCTGAAGCTCCCTATCACAGCACGGGGCTGAACGGGAACTCTAAGACTGGTCCTTGCTCCCTTCCCCTCCCCCTCCCCAAGGGAAATAAACTCTCACCTGAATTGGATTCTTTAGCAGATTGAGAACTCGAAGGATAGGAAGATTTTCAATATATTCTATTTCACTCAGCTCCTCAATCTATTTGATCAAAATAAATAAATCCATTATCAACAGCCAGTGAAGACAATAGGGAACACAATATAACGGGAGCCAATATAATTGGTTCCTTTAAATCTAATTTATTTCAAATGTGTCCAGTTGAATACCCAGCTTGTCAAGGAGAATGCTCTAAAGTCATTGGAGGAGGCGGGAATTGCTGCATGACCTCGGGAGATGAGAGCACGCGGGACCCCATCTTCTCCCTTTCCTTCAGCCTGGAGAACAGTAATCTCCTCATGCATGCTGATTCTGAGTAGAACTAAAATAGCTCGTAAAGTGAGAGAAACAGAACAGCCACCTTGTTCCAGCCCTCCAGGCTCAGACTTTCCGCCCAACCCAGTTTCTTCCCTCTGCTGTCTGTGACTGCCTAAGGCTTCCACTGTAGGAGACAGGCCAGCCTTCTGCGCCTTTTCCATAAGGATTACGTCTCAGCAGAAACTGTATAATTTGTTTGTTTATTTTGAGACAGGGTCTCTTCCACGTAACCCTCACTGGCCTTGAACTCTCAGTGTAGACCAGCCTGGCCTTGAACTCACAGAGATCCTCCTGGCCCTGCCTCCTGAGCACTGGCATTAAAGGTGTGTGCCATGCCACCCACTCCACCCCGCCCCGCCCGCCCTCAGTTGTGTGACCGATTTGTGGTGAGCGTCCACGGATGCGCCTGCTGACTAAGCATTTCTGTGCACAGGCTCTAGTTTGCAATTTGAAAAACCAGAAGTGGCTCCCCAGGTCGAAACGTGGCTTGATTTAGCCAGGGGTAGCCTGGGTTGCAGCAGCCCTCCATTCTCCGCCACTCTAATGGCAAAGAGGCTTAAGATTTCTACAGTAAACGATATCAATCTTAGTCCAGGGGCAATAGTGGATTTTATAATAAATTAGTATTTCTGCATGTCTCATTAAAGCATTCTACCAAGCGGTTCACAGAAAATTTCTAAGTCATCCAAACCCCAGTGACACCAAAATGCAAATTAGTCCAAAACTAAGTCGGGTGGTGAGACACACTAACCACAGTCCAGGATGCCATTTCCAAAACTGTCATCAGAAAGGCAAACTCCAAAGTTGCAGCATACCGTGTGTGTCCCCCATGCACAAAAAATAAGCTAGCTGGAGAAGTAGCAAGCTATTTTATTAGCTTTTCCCCGTATAAGATAATGAAATTGTCCTTCAGACTGACATGTGAACCATCTATAAGAAAAATAAAATTGTTTTTATATTGATTTTTTTTCAGGAAGGTAGACGGTAAACTTGGCTTGTATTTTTCCATCAGAATTTCTGAGCAATGGGCTTGATTTCTGCCTGGCACACAGTTCTTGTTCTTGCATCCACCTTGTCTCACCCACAAGGCCTGGCCTTAAGCGCCTACAGACTGCCGGTCAGAGTGGAAAGTGTGCCTTCTTCCTAATGGGCAATCTGACGAGTTATATTGTATCCAGCCATCCCACTCCCCGAGACTTACGTGAAGAGATCAAGAGATCGTCACACAGGCCAAAATTACATACAAGAATATTCAGTCTAATTCTGTTAGTAAAGACGTTCCCCTTTTCCTAAGAATTTTATCCATCCTTATGTGACTGAATGAGTCACAACATTGTCCTATAGTTGGAACACTATGTACTCATTTTAGAAAATCGTATGTGTGGTAATTGATACTTCCAGATTGGCAATTTTTAAATGATTGTATTGACAAATGAAGAGCCAGAGATGCCTACAATACGTTATCCGAACTTTATAACTGCAGTGGGAGACGTAAGCATGAATGAGCTTTATGACACTCATGCCCAGTAATGGCATTTCCAAAAATCCATCATGAGGAAATGATTTAAAAAATGCATGAAACAATAGATTTATGTGTGAGGATATATATACTTCAACATTATTTTAATAGCAGGTTGTAAACACAACAAATTTCAATAAGTAAATAATTCAATAAATCCTGACATATCCATTAATAGATTATCTTATGCTATTAAATCAGATTTTTGAAATATTGGGACTATTTGTTTTCTATATAGGAATTCGATTCCTATTGAACACTGCTCCCCACACATGCACACGCAAGTCCTAGTTAAAGACTAAATAATGAAAAAATAATCCAAAATTTGAAATAAAAAATTCATAAGAATATTTTTAAAATTAAGGTAAGGAAATTTTATGAAAACGCAAAAATCAGAAAAGACAAGCGGTTGGTGTTAAAAATAACTCTCATCCTCCCCTCCATTCCACAGACATACAGCAGCACACTATACGAGCCTTGGAGGGCTCATGACAAACCCAAAACTAGGAGGCTGAAAACGGCAGGAGCTAATTCTTACGGCTCTGAAGATGAGGGTGCAATCAAAGGCTGGCAAGCGGTGATTCCTCTGAAGGTGCCAAAAGAGAATCCTTCCTTGCCTCTTCCAGCTTCTCGTGAAGCCAGACAGCCTTGACTTAAAGCAACATAAACCTGGCCTCCGTGCCTGTTTTCTCCCCTTCTGTCTCTCAGGCCTTCAGGTCATCCTAATACCAGCATGATCTCATGTTGAGATCATTAACTTCACCTGTAGAAACCCTTTTCTAAACAAGGGAGGCAGGGAAGGGTTAGTGGGCCTTCTACCTCACAGGATTAGCTTCCGAGAAGCTGCGTCATGGCCGCATTTACCTTCTGAGAGATGGCGACATAGTGCAGTTCCCTATGCTGGAGTGGGATCCTGCCCCTACAACATTTAGAGAAAATGAATGTCACGCCTCGCCATGGTGCTGGTTGGCACCATTACCATCCAGTCACCCCTGCCACCTGACAGAGACCTAGCGTCTTCAGTCCACAGTCCATGCTGCCTCGCGATTTCTGCCTCAGAGGGCTCCCCTCTGGGACCTTCCTCTCTTTACTGCCTCTGACTCACTGTAGCCTCACAGTCTCCACTCAAACAACTGCTGACCTTGCCCATTTACCTTTCTTCACCCAGGAGGGGGCCAGGCACTCGCAGTTTTCCCAGAATTTTACTGCACCTTAGACACCATCCACACCCTTCAGAGGTGAGGGGCTGAGGACTCTAGAGAGTCATATTTTCCCCCAACAATATTCTTGAGTGCCAACCATAAATCAAGCCTGGCACAGTCTGAAGAGATAAACTCTCCAAGGTCAAGAAGATAACATCTTAGAGAGGTGGTTCCCAACCTTCCTAAAGGGTGGTTCTCCGACACTTTAATACAGCTCTTCATGTTGCAGTGACCAAGCATAAAATTATTTTTGTTGCTACTTTGTAACTGTTATTTTGCTACTGTTATGGATCATGACGTAAACATCTGTTTCCCTGATGATCTTGGGTGACTCCTGTGAAAGGGTCATTCGACTCCCAAAGGGGTCGTGGCCCACAGGTTGAGAACCACTCCTAGGGGGCAGGACATAATTCTTCAAGATATAAAGAATAAAATATGGCATGCTGTAATCTTGGGTATAGGTGAAGCTTTTCACTGGGACTTCCAGTTCCCCCAATAAATGCACAGAGACTTAATACTACTTATAAATGCTTGACTGGTAACTTAGGCTTATCTCCAGCCAGCTCTTACAACTTAAATTAACCCATTTCCATTAGTCTATTGCTGCCCCAAGGCTTGTTTACCTCATCTATGAACTTCCCATGTTGCTTCTTCTGACTGCCTAGAGACTCCTCAGACTCCGCCCTTCTTCTTCTCAGCATTCTCTCTGCCCTGAAAATCCTGCCTAGCTATTGGCCAATCAGCTTTTTATTAACAAGGAAAGCAACAAATGTTCAGTGTACAGAAGAATTATTCCATAGCACAGTAATAAGTACTAATGATGAAAGACAGTGTGGAGGCTCAAGAATACACCGAGAAGTTGCTGGAGAACCCCGGAAGGAGACAGAAAGAAAGTGATGACGCCCCACCTCCCAAATCCCTAACCAGAGAGCACATGGCCCCACGCTTACCCCTAAGCCTACTGGTCTCTGCCCTAAGTTATGTGGACTGACCATATGAGGTCTTCTTTCCTCTACCGATCGCCTAATGATCTCAGTCAAGTCCTTGACTTTTTTAGCAGTCTTACTCCAACTCCACGGAGTAGGTTAACAAGAAATAGGCCAACTTGGCCATTCTGGAGCAGGCATTAAGGGCCATGACTATAGGGAAAGTGATATCAGCCCTGGCCTGAAGCTCAAATGTTCTGAAGAAGCAATGAAGCAGCTTAAGAACCAAGGCTGCAAGTGAACACCATGGCATTCTGCAGAGAACCATGGGCAGTTTCTAGTTCTATTACTTTGGGGGCTGGATAGCAGCTCAGGCTACCTATCCCTGGCTGGCCTATTGGGATGTAGAGACCAAGAGCACCCAAGGGACCTCCTTCCTGCGTGTGTCCAATGGCAGGAGTAGAATGAAGAGTGACTTTAACAGTGATATGACCACACCAACATCTCCGCGAATCCAGACCCAGCTGCCTCTGCTTCCGCATTGGCCCTGCATAAGACAGGAGACCCCCAGATCGTATACTCAAAGCTCCTCTTTTCAAGCCTAATAAGTGGAAACCCAAAGAGAGATCAAGTTCACTTAGCAGTCAAATTCCCACAAATTCTTTATGTTACTATATACACAAGGACAAAAGCATGAACTGGGATCCAAGAAGGCGGTGGTAATGTCCTCTCATTGCTTGCCTGAGACATTAAAAAGAGTCTATTGCTGAACAATGAGAAGCAAGAAACCCTTTACCTTAGAACACACACCATCTATGAAAACAATGCCTCGCTGTCGCCACCTCCATCCACGTCGAGGGAGACTGTCCAAGGCAGCGTAACTGATGGAGAAGACCAGACTGGCTCAGCAGAGTGCTGAAGTTATCTACAAGTGAAGCTCTTTCCTCGCATCTGTGGTTTTGAGTACTGTATTGTGACTCCTTGCAAAAATGGACAAGAAGGGCTGATAATAAATTCTAAGGTATTAGCTGGGCTTGGTGGTGCACACCTTTAATCCCAGAGGCAGGTGAATCTGTAAGCTTGAGGCAAGCTGAGCCTACAAAGCAAGTTCCAGAACAGCCAGGGCTACACAGACAAACTTTGTCTTGAAAAACAACGGCCTCCTGATACACAGAAACTCGGAGGTGTAGCGCCAAGATTCAGAAGCAGCCTAGTGTTCCCTGAGTTAGCCCTGACAAGAATCCCACAGCTGGGAGGGTGTAGAGGCTGTGGTGGCGTTGAAAGTTTGGGTCAACTTTAAGCGCTAGCCATGATTTAGAATGTCACAGGGACCGCAGAGTGGAAGATGGCAGGGGTCCCCTAACCAGCAGACAGCAAACATGGGCAAAGGGCAGGCATGTACACAGGTATAAACAGAATAACACTGAGGAAATGGCTACCGAGAAAACAGTCCTCACATCGCACTGAATCATAGAGGAAGCAGCATACCTATGTGGTGCTCCCTTTACAAATAAATTTTCCACCCCTGAATAAAAAAATTCTCAACCATCCTATAGAAACCCCTTAGGGACTCGTCAGAGGGTTCAAATAACATTTCAAAGGATTGTAAGTTACTCCCACCATGCCCAGTGGGGGACCAGGGAATTATGCTACTGTCAAAGACTGATTTGCCAAAGGAGTGCCCTGTAGGGCGAGTGTCCACTTTTTTACAGAACAGAGTCTCTAACGTTAGGAAATTATAAATGCCTTTCTTCATTTGAACATACCTCTTTTTCTTTCACCCTTTTCCAGTGTAGTTTAGAAAGTGACTTGAAAAGCAAGAGAGAGATATATTCTATGTGGTGTGACTTTGGACCCGCATTCTGGCTAAACGAAGTGAGATGTACTCCCAACTATAACATAAACACCCAGTGCCAAAAGTCCGATATAAAACAGTAGGAGACAAAATAGCTCAATAATAATTTCATATGTAGATTATGTGCTAAAACTGCATTTCAGAGCTACCTAGTTAAATAATGTATATTATTAAAGTTAACGTCTCCTTTCTTTTTCCCTTTTATTAGTGCTGGTAACTTTACACCCATGGCACATCCAAGCCTTGTTGCTGTGGGATAATGCTCTTGTACACCGTATAGATTTGTCACTCATATTGGTTTAATGAAACGCGGATTGGCCAGTAGCCAGGAAGGAAGTATAGGCAGGGCAACCAGACTAAGAGAATGCTGGGAAGAGGAAAGGCAGAGATGCAGTCACCAGCTAGATGCAGAGGAAGCAAGATGAGAATGCCTCACTGAGAAAAGGTACCAAGCTACGTGGATCACATAATTTAAGTTATAATAAGCCTGAGCTAAGAAGCGAAACACTGTTGTAATTAATAAAGTTTCTGCTTGATTATCCAGGTCTGGGCAGCTGGGAAACAAAAGCCTGGTCTCTGTCTACAGCTTGGGTTCTCAAGTCTAATTCCACTCCCATTTCTGAAGGCAAGGCCCTAGGTTCTCATCTACTATAACTGTTTTATCACCACTGCTGTTACTTCTCTTAAATTCTTAGATGTACTGAGCTGGCATTTAATGAGCTTGTTCTACCTTCTAAACATCCCCTATATAAATATGACAGCCATGTTAAACACAAAGTATTTCTTAAGTCAATCCTCAATGGCAATTCATAAAAAGGACGCTAAAGCCATTTGGAACAGAAATTGTACTGTCTTCCTGCGACACAAGATACATGGACCAATGTCATCTAACAGAATCATTTACCTTGTAAGAAGTCACTAAATCAACTCAGTTAAGAGATAAAGTGAGGTGAAGATCAATCTTGTCTAAGATTACAACTGTGCTTATTCTTAGACTGTAGTAACTGACTTTTGTTGATTTGTTTACAACCTAATGAAGAATGCAAGCTTGGTGGGAAAAAGTTCCTTGGAATATAGCTTAGTCATGGGCTTGTGAGAGGCCCCAGTACTGTGCAAGGAAGGAAGAATGAAAAAAAAAAACAGGAAACAAAGAAGAAAGGGAGGGACAACTAACTAAATTAATTAATTTGGAGTTTAAAAGAGAGAAAGAGAATATGAATATAATTTTGAAAGTAAAGGGTACATTGAGCCAGATAAGCAAACAAATTCATTTCCCAACCCATTGAAGAGACACTGTTGCTATAGCAGTATGTAAGAAATCATTTCTAGGGCTGGAGAGATGGCTCAGAGGTTGGGAGCGTTGCCTGCTCTTCCAGAGGTCCTGAGTTCGGTTCCCAGCGACCACATGGTGGCTCACAACCATCTATAAAGGAGTCTGGTGCCCTCTTCTGGCCTGCAGGCATACACACAGACAGGGTATTATATAAATAAATAAATATTTTTTAAAAAAAAAAGAAATCATTTCTATGTCTGTTCATTTTGCTTAATTTTTATGGTTAAGCCTTTCTTGTGGCATTTACATTTATTAGATTACAGATACAACTGTTTATATTTATATTTAACATGTTCAACATGATATATATATATACATACATACACATATACACATATTGTAGAAAGGCTAAATATAGCTAATAATCTATTATTTCCTAAAGGCTATTGTTTTTGTGTTAAGAACATTAAAAACCATTTTCAGCATTTTTCAAGACCACTATTGCTAACTAGTGGTGGCTCATGTCTATAAATTCTAGCACTTTGGAGGTAGAGGCAGGAGGACCAATGTTCAAGGCTGGTTTTGGCTACATAGCAAGTTCAAGGCCAGCTTAGGCTACCTGACACCCTGTCTCAACATCTACCCTCCCCCACTCCAAAACACATGCAAAACACTGTATTGTTAACTGCAGTTGGTGGTACTAAATAGATTTTATTTTTTTAAAAGATTTATTTATTTATTACGTACACAGTATTCTCAGTATTCTGTATACAGGCCAGAAGAGGGCACCAGATCTCATTACAGATGGTTGTGAGCCACCATGTGGTTGATGGGAATTGAACTCAGGACCTTTGGAAGAGCAGGCAGTGCGCTTAACCGCTGAGCCATCTCTCCAGCCCCCCTAAGTAGATTTCAGAATGCATCCCTTTGCCCAGCCTCTAGCTGAAGCTTCCCTCTGCCCAACCTCTAACTGAAGCATCCCTCTGCCCAGCCTCTAACTGAAGCATCCCTCTGCCTAGCCTCTAGCTGAAGCATCCCTCTGCCTAGCCTCTAACTGAAGCATCCCTCTGCCTAGCGTCTAGCTGAAGCATCCCTCTGCCTAGCCTCTAGCTGAAGCATCCCTCTGCCTAGCCTCTAGCTGAAGCATCCCTCTGCCTAGCGTCTAGCTGAAGCATCCCTCTGCCCAGCCTCTAGCTGAAGCATCCCTCTGCCCAGCCTCTAGCTGAAGCATCCCTCTGCCTAGCCTCTAGCTGAAGCATCCCTCTGCCTAGCCTCTAACTGAAGCATCCCTCTGCCCAGCCTCTAGCTGAAGCATCCCTCTGCCTAGCGTCTAGCTGAAGCATCCCTCTGCCCAGCCTCTAGCTGAAGCATCCCTCTGCCTAGCCTCTAGCTGAAGCGTCCCTCTGCCCAGCCTCTAGCTGAAGCTTTGTATCCTTTTTAGCAGCATCTTCCCCATGCCTCTCCCACCAATAGTCTGAATTCCTGAATGTAGGCAAGAGGAGACATCTGCCTGTGGATATTCTCTTGTCTCTTCTTGCTTGGACATTTTGAATTGTCTGAACACTTTCTTTCTACAGAAAATGTTGTGTGAACACAACCTCAGAAAATTACACACACGATGACAATTTCAACCTTTAAAATACTGTGACTAAGAATCATCAAATGCTTAGAAATGGTGGTGTTTTTCCAAAAAGTCATACTCTAAGAACTGCCCCAGAAAGTTTGCTAGAGGGCATTCCATGTAAGCCTTGAAAAGCCAATACAGGATCACTTCACAGAGCCACAGAAGCCACACCCTATGTTATCCACGGGAGCCACGCCCTATGTTACCCACGGGAGCCATGCCCTATGTTACCCACGGAAGCCACCTCCTATGTTACCCATGGGAGCCACGCCCTACGTTACCCACAGAAGCCACTCCCTAAATGCCCACAGAAGCCACGCACTACGTTATCCACCTTGTTCTCCTCTAGGTTGATCACTTCCAGGAGGTCATGGTTCTCCAAGCCCTGGAGGCTACTGATCTGATTGTAGGAGAGATCCAGCTTCTGCAAGGCTTTCAGTTCCTCCAGACCTGTGATGTTCTCAATCTGGTTGTTGCTCTGAAATGGATAAAACACAGTTTGTGTTTTAAAGCAAGATGCAAGAAATCTTCGTCTACAAGGACCCCACATTCTTTAAAAACGAAAACAATAAGTTGTTCTTTTCCCACCCCCATTTCCATCATTCGCCTATCTAAACATCTACACAGAGACCCAAGAAGAAAATCCTAGCTTTTCACCTGAAAGGTCGGGGTATAGTATTTTCATTAGAATTTTAATATTTTCATCTTCAGGATGAACTTTCCAGTCAGTAAGATAGTCAAACACTAAGTAATATAAGCTTTTAACAATGTATGCTATGATGTTAGTCCTTTGATTTTTCAACTTACTACATTTATTTTTGAGATTATAATATAATTATATCATTTCCCCTCTTTTCTCTCTTCCTTCCAAACCCTCCCATATGCGCCCCCTTGCTCTCTAGCAAATCTGTGACCTCTTTATTTTTCCATTAAGTTTTACTACAAACATATTGCCTGAGAAGGGAATCTCAGCAAGGGATTGGTGAGATGGGCTGTGCTGTGGGCATACCTGAGATGGATTATAATGACTGCGGCGGGAGGCCCCACCCACTGTGGGTACCACCATCCCCTAGGCAGAGGATTCTAAATTGTATAAGACTGAAGACATGGAGTTGAACACACCCAAGCATGCTCCACTCATTGTTCTCTGCTTCCGTGACTTCTGTGGATCCCTAAGCCATGCTCTCTCAGGCCCCTGGGCTGTGGTTCCCCTGCTACGATGGACCGCGGCCCAGAACTGTGAGCTGAAGAAACGCTTTCCCACGGAGGTGGCTTTTGTCGCAGTGGTTTCTCAGCGCAACTGGAAAAGACACTAAGGCCACACCCCAGAAACCTAAACATCAGTACAGCTGCATGCTGGTCTCCGAAGTCATGGCCTGAATGCGCTCTTTCTGCGCCATCACGGTAAACCCACACTGTAACTCCCACCTATACTCAGTTTCCAGAAATATTCTCAAGTGACATCATCTCACAAAGTCTGTTGATGGTTGAGCTGGTAGAGTCCGCGCTTGTGTCGTACCTCCTCTTTAACCTGTGCTAGCCTATAAAACCTCCCTTAACCAAAGACTATGAAAGAAACGCACTGATTCTAATTCTAAGATACAAGACGACCAAGTCACGCCTGCTTTCAGATCCTAGGAGCTCTAGATACAGATACCATGGTCCAGCCATCCTACTATGGAAACATCACCTGGACAAGCAGAAATCCCAAATCACGGGGGAAAATACCCTGAGACTAAATAGGAGACTAACAGACTGGTACCTATGAGTCAATACCCCGAGACTAATAGCCATCAAAGCAATTCCAGCAAGCCCAGCAGAAGAAACAGCCCTCCGATCCAGTCCAGGGTGCACAACTGTTAGTTAAAACAATGGTTACTCCCTCAATGCCATTACCACTGGGTAGCCTACTACATCATGATAACCACACCTACTTCTTCAATAGTTCACATACAAGCATCTCTCAGACACTGATAACAGGGGAAAGTTCCCATACTCAAATGGTTGTCCTCTTTCTCAGTCTCCATACATCCATGGCAATAATAGCAATAACAATAATTTTCATTTTTGAGGACTTTCCAACATACTCTGCAGTCCTTAGCCCCTTTGCCTTAAGGAACAGAAAAATATCACAGTAAAATTTAGCCTTCGGTTTGAGTCGAAAAGTATCATAAAGTTCAAATTTTGAGTTAATATTATGTCTTACTTATCTCTAAGACATTTAAAGTTTTCAGGCTGGGTATGGTGATACAGAGGCAGGCAGATCTCTGTAAGTTCAAGACCAGCCTGGTCTACATAGTGAGTTCCAGGACAGCTTGGGCTACCCAGAGAGAGCCTGTCTCAAAAATAAAATAAAATAAAATAAAATAAAATCACTCAAAACTTTCAATATAACTTAATATTTGAATAACTTAATAACTGAAAACTTAAATTGCTGTATTCCCTTTCGTTTGAATATTTTCGCCGGTAATGTTCACTGGCACACTGAATAGCAAGAAACCCATTTTCATCCTTTTTCAATAATGAACTAGATTTGCGCTCACTACTATAATTCTATAGCTCCTTAAAATATCATAATAGAATGTTAATAACCTTTAAAGGTGGGTTACAGCCCATGAGAGCTTATTATACTATTCTTTTTACTTCTATGTATTTGAAAAAAATGTAATAAAAAGAAAAAAAACTTCATAACCTTATTTGCCAAAGTGAAATCAAATTTTCCTGTTCAAAGTTCAAAAAAGTTATAAAAAGTGAAAAGTAATAGGAAAGAGACCCTGCTGAGCTCACCATCATATCCATATCAATTTAATGTATTGAAATGAGGGCTCAATCTCCCATTCAAACACTGCCCACAGATCAAATTTATATACAGTGCGCTTCTCCCCCGGAGGACTGTGAAGCACTTTCTATACGCTGGACAGATGTAGTATTCTTCAGGGGCTCGGATGGCTTTCAGAGTGGGAGATGGTCTGAGCAGAGCGAGGCATAGAAAAGTTTAATTGGATAGCCTATGGTCGTAAAAGAGGGCAGACTGAGAGAAGCTGAGAATCACGGAATCTCTGACTGAAAGCCAGGCAGGCAGGGCCTTTGTCGGGCACGGAGAGCCAAAGGCCCGCTCGGGAATGTGGACTTAAGAAGTTTCTGCACACGGCTCCTCCAGCTTCACAGTGAATAGCAGAAAGAGCAATTTTAGAGCAGTAAATTTAATTAGGAAGCATTCCTCGTCTGCCAGTCTGTCAGGGAACCCAATTGGCCTTTCCTCCCTCCCACAAGTTCAAGCTTTGTCACTGCCCGACGCTGTCACAGTTCTAAGGACAGAATGGCCCACCAGCAAGCCATCTTTTACATCTCCCACAGAGGATGAAGGCAGAGTATTAGCGGTTGGTTTGCTCTTCTTACTGTACTGTACACCGAATTCTTGTCAATAACAAAACCAAATGATGTTCTGATTCCATGAATTAAAAATGAAGTCAATAAAAACTGCTGAAGCAAACGTGCATCATTTGGGTTATGAATTTTATTCAAATTTGGAAAAGGCAACTTTCTAACTCTCAGAACTTCAGTGAAAATGAGTAACGGCATATTCTGTATTTTCTGGGCCGTCTTGGGTGCTGGGTGCAGGAACTAGAACTACTTACCTCATTTATTGGCAGAAAAAAAATAGCAAGAATGCTAGTGCCAGCAAAGGTCACGTGATTAACGAGACACAGGATGAAAGCAAAATGCACTGTTTTAGTAATATTTGTCACTCCTTGAGCACAGAAAACATAAACTCTCAGGGGATTCATGAAGCTTTTCTCTGAATGGCGCTGGAAGGCCGGTCCTCCACCCTCTCTGAACTCCATGGAGGGCGAGAAGTATTTTGAGCTATAAGAGGAAGAAACATCGTCACAGAGCCAAACCTCAGTGATCTGTGGTTAAATAAGGAATTTCTATGTGCATGTACAAAGATGTGCACGTGGGGCTGGAGAAATGACTCGGTAGTTAAGAGCACTGGCTGCTTTTCCAGGTTCAATCCCCAGGTCCCACATGGTGGCTCACGACTGTCTGTAACTCCAGTCCTAGGGAATCCTGTGCCACCTCCTTGACTCCCTGAGCACCAGGCATGAAAATGTTTCATAAACATTCATGTAGGCAAAGACATAGAATAAAAAATAATTTTTAAGTTAAAAAATGTATGCATGCAGGTGGGAGCTCACTGAGTCTGGACCGACAGCTGGAGAACCCGCATAGGACTGAACTGGGCCCTCTGAATGTGAGTGACAGTCTGTGAGGAACTGTCAAGTGGCATCAGGATTTATCCCTAGTGCATGAACTGGCTTTTTGGAGCCCATCCCCTATGGAGGGAGACCTTGCTCAGTCTAGATATGGGGGGGAAGGCCTTGGTCCAGCCTCAATTTGATGTGCTAGACTTTGTTGACTCCTCTTGGGAGGCCTTACCCTCTCTGAGGAATGAGGGGAATGGGGTGGGGGAAAGGCGGGGGGTAGCAGAAGGAGAGAGAGGAGGAACTGGGATTGGTATGTAAAATGAAAAGTCTTGTTTTTAAATTTAAAAAATCAAATTTTAAAAATGTACACATAACCCAATATGTCATTTAACACAGCTTCCTGGGAGAGAGACATAAACATGATTAAGACATAAGCCTCATTGAAAAGCTCCTTGCCCACCCTCTGATGGGTATGATAAAGGCCAACAGAGCCATCTAAGGCTAGGAGGGAGGGGAAGAGAAGGAAGAATCCTGTACACAGAGCATTAGCACACTCACACACACACTAGTGACCCATACTGTTAATTTATAAAGATTGCGTGCATCTTTGGGACTATTGGGATCCTGCTGACTTGTTGGCCAACAGTCTCAGCTTTCATTTGCGTTTTGGTCACATGGCATATCGCAGGACTTCAAAAAGGCACTGTCCTTGGGAAAACAGCAATCGGATGGAGTCTTTCTGACCGCACTACGCATTTCCTCTCTGCACAGCTTATGACTTCCAGACTGGGAGACCAGCATGCACTTGTATAGATGGGCTGCTTGAGTTCAGCGCCTGGGAAACATCTGCATGCATAAATTTGAGCACGCTTACTATGCTCAACCGTTATTTTCACCAAAGAAATATATAATATTAAAAACTACTTGTCGAAATACACTTTCTTCCACAGACTAGAAAACTGACTATCTAAATGTTTAATCTGCACACGGAATTTGAAACTGGCTTTACTTGAGCAGGGACTCTTGATCCCACACACAGGGGCATGAGTGTACACCAGACGCTATAAGGCGCAAAGAAAAATCCTAAGTCGTCATAATTCATGCACTTCTTAAACAATAGCCACTACTTCTATAAAGAACGGCATCTTGTTGGACTCACCAAACAAAGTACTTTGATGGGTAGTGTTCCCAAGCCGCTGATGGTTGTGATCTTGTTGTCAGCCAGACTGAGGTGGGTCAGGCTGATGCAGTTCTCTAACCCAGTGATTTCTTCTATCTCGTTGTCTGTATATGACAACTATGTTTAAGGAAAATGTTATTCAGAGTCTTTGGAAACATTACACACACACACACACACACACACACACATCAGTGCTGGGCCAGGGAGATGGTTGAGCAGGTAAAGTTACTTGATGTCAATCCCTAGGTCTCACATGATGAAAGGAGAGGATCAATGCCTAAAAATGATCCTCTGACCTTCACACAAGCACCTTGGCGAAACACAGACACACACACACACATACATACATACATACATACCCTCAAAAAATAAAAATATAACATAAAATCAGTGTTAAATTATTACTTGGAAAATCAGACAAGAGTTCGAATAAATGAATATTTTATGCCCTATATAGGATGAGCCCTACCTAAATCTTCTATGTTTTTCATATAGGATAAAACATCACTTCTATAAAATTTTAAAGGCATAGGATTTGTATCCACATGTGACTCATTTAATACTATGGAAGAAAACATCAGTTCAGAGCTGTCTCGTGGGTGGTGTTCCTCTGGGTTAGTTAATGGTCTCCATGGGGCAACTCATGTGGCTCCCTTCAAGCAGGAGTATAGAAGGCAGGGTCACCCCGAGGCAATGTGAACAGGGATAGATAGATGATAGATGATAGATAGATAGATAGATAGATAGATAGATAGATAGATAGATGATAGATAGATAGATAGATAGATAGATAGATAGATAGATAGATAGATAGATAGAGATAGAGATAGATCGAAGATAGATAACAAATTAAATCTAATTCCTTGATTCCATGGGAAAACATGTGAGAGAAATAAATCCAGGTATTGCACACCTCAAATGTGTAAAATCAGTATTGTAAATGCTATTTTGCCCTAAAAACAATCTTTCTGAATGCACTCTTGACTTCCTTGTTCCTCAGACTGTAGACCAGGGGGTTCAACATGGGGATGACCATGGTATAGAACACAGATACAGTTTTGTCAGTGTCCATGGCATGACTGGAGCTAGGCTGCAAGTACATAAAAATTACAGTACCATAGAAAATAAAAACAGCAGTNATAGATAGATAGACAGACAGATAGATGATAGATAGATAGATAGATAGATAGATAGATAGACAGATAGATGATAGATAGATAGATGATAGATAGATAGATAGATAGATAGATAGATAGACAGACAGACAGACAGACAGACGATAGATAGATAGATAGATAGATAGATAGATAGATAGATGATAGATAGATAGACAGATCATCTTTGCCATGTCTCAACAGCAAATGGGCGCAGCTGGATGGCCAACACCCTCTCAGGGAAGGGAGCAGCCCTTTCTTCCCACTGGTATTGGCTTCTCTTCTCCCGTTCAAATACAGGAAGCTAGAAGTCTGCTCTAATATCACCATCTGCTGTTTCTGTTCTCACCGATCACATTTTTAAAGTTTATCTCGTGTCCCAGGCTTGCAGTTGGTCCAGACAGCAATTCCAAAGCTGAGTGTTCAGCTAGGCCTTTTCCATCCTCAAACCGCCTGACTAGTTCCCAGGGATGAATGCCACTGCTCCACCAGGGCCCAGCTTTGCCTCCCAAGTAGCTGTAAGATCACCATTTTCTCTCATTCTTTACAGCATCTAGTTAATCACTAAGACCGGATACTGATGCTCTGACACCTGTCTTTAGGTGTCCTTGGTTTTCACTCAACTGCCAACTTAACTCCCCTTTAGTACCAATGGGTTGCTTTTACAACCATTACTTTCTGCCCTCAAGTGCCTCGCGTGCTAAAATCAGATTAATTATTTCAAATGTTGATTGGATGTTCTGTCTAATTTAAAAAAAAAATTGTCACAGAGTAGGTGGGAGTGGTGGCTTACTGGTTAAAAGTGTGTGCTGCTTTTGCAGGTGACCTGAGATTGGATGCCAGCCCCCACATCAGAGAGTTCACAATCACCTGTAATGTCAAGCACCAGGAAATCCAGTGCCTTCAGTGGGATCTACACTCATGTGCACATACCCACACAAATACATAAACACACATAAATGAAACGTTTTTAAATTTTAATAGGATAAATTCGAAACCCCGATCTGGTTTACACAACCCTTCACTATCAGGTTTGCATTTGTAACATGGTGATAACACCGAGTTGGCATGAGGCTAGAAGTTAAGACATGGGGAAAAATAAATAAAAATTGGGTGTGATACTGGAGCAATAATGGCACGATGATTATGGGGTAACCAACTGTCTCTTTATTTGAGGCACACTTCACAGGAGAGAATTCATGTGTGGTATGAACACTTGATTGAAAACCCATGGTTAGGCTCCAGGGGACTTAACTGTTATTGTTTAGCTAACTTGACATGGAATCAAACTTCCTTCAAAATGTTCACATTCATGCCCATAAACAAACACAATGTTCAGTCTTAGTGAGGGAAGCTCCTCTCTGCAGGGAATGACTGTAAACACGGAGCCTCGTGGCTGCTCATGGTGTTGAAAGTCAGCAATGGTTGGGTGTGCAGTCCTGGAAAGGATGTTTACACCACCCCTCTGGGGCTTGGTAAGTGTAAGAGGAAAGGTAGAAAAGTGAGGGCTGGAAGACAGTAGAAGGGCTGCAGAATTGTCTTCAGGCCATAACACAGCCATTACAATTATGATCTCACAGTAGCTCTTTGAGCCTGCACTGGGCTGCGTAAGACTGGCCTTGTCAACAGTCAGGGTGAAGAAGGGGCTCATAGAGCCCTACCCCTCTCTCTTAAATTGCTGGCTACTGATATATTTTGGGAATGGGGGAGTGTTGGTCCCTCTTTTCAGTGAGTTGTGTACTCACTGGCTCCAGCAGGTTGTTTTAAGCCCATGACCACACAGACAGCCCTGCTAAACTAAGTGAGTCGTCAAACAAAAAGACATGAATGTCAAGAAGGGACATGTTGGGGAGAGAGGGTACTGACGGGAGTGGAATGGAAATGAGAAAAGGTGGGGATAAGAATAGCCAGAAAATATGATATACATGCATGGAATTGTCTGAGAACTTGTTTGTTTTTAAAAGGGTGTGAATGAGCTATTCTTCAAAACTCTAAGGTTCTCATAACTACATTACAGACACATGGCCAAGCGTCACATTCTCTAACGTGAATCAAGGCTGGGACTGAATCCAAAAAGAGCTGGACTAAGGATAGAGATAAATAAGAAAATCGGATAATGTTACCAAATGTAGCAGAAATTTCTAGGCTTCTCTTACTGGTTCCAGATTCCAGCCACGGGCAGAAACACACAGTTTTGTGGCGGTCAATATGCCATTTCAAATCTCCTATGAGTAGGGTCTCTGCCAAAACAGCCCTACAAACAGATACTTATTCACAAACACGGTCTTTCAGATCCCATTTTCTCTAGGCTGGCTAAACAATGGTTTTGGAAACAGATGAAGGCCAGCTCTTTGTAGATATGGGCTATCATGAAAGATGCGCATGAAATATAGGAAATGAGAGATTAAATTATCTCACACAGCTGTGTATGAAATATCTTTGCAGCAAGCAATCTTTGGCAACAAAAACTAAGCCATGAAAACTTCAAATAGCCATCTGCTCGGTGTCAGAGAGAACAAAGTGTTTAAGCCCTGTTTAACAGAAACAGTAGTGCCCTGGAAGCTCTATCCCAACCAGAAGAAGATGCTCCGAATCACAGCAGAGTGAACGGATGCAGTGGGCAGCTGCCAGAAGTAGGCAAGAGGCAGGAGCTGGAACACAGGAGTCCTAGCCATGACAGTGACGCGGGATTGGAAACGCTTATTTCTAAGACCCCAGAGGCTGTCTCAACTCCCCTGGTTCCTCCAGCTTCCTCTCCCTGTCACTGCCAAGTTTTCTGAAATGAGAACTGGGAGGAGAGAAAGGAGAAACGCGGCGCCTCATTGCAACCACGGCCCTGGCTCCACGGCAATCCCACTGTGGTTGCTCAAGGGGTTCTGCAAAACCTGAGTTCAACCAGCATCCCTGTGGAGACCACTGCTCATTCCCTACTGTCTCCTCCCACTTCCCAAGTCTCACTCCCCTTAACACTGAAGGACTTTCAGGCACCATAAGTTACTTGGGCTCACAAGTAAAGGATATGCTGGCCTGGTGTGGGATGCCCGTCTGTATGTTGTGAATATGTTTTGCTGCCATTGGTTAATAATGAAGCTTATTTGGCCAACAGCGAGGCAGAATAGAGCCAGGTGGGAAATCTAAGCAAAGGGAAAGGGAAAAAAAGAAGGTCGAGTCTGGAAAACACCAGCAGCTGCCAGAGAAACAAGATGTGACCTAACAAGCCACAGCAAGCCCACGGTAAAATATAAACTAATAGAAATGGGTTAATTTAAATATATAAAGTTAGCCAGTAAGAAGCCCGAGCCATGGGCCAAACCATTATAGTAAATAGTAAGCCTCGGAGTGGTTATTTGGAAGCTGGCAGGTGGGAGAGAAACCTCCAGTTATGCTGGCCCTGCATCTGCATAGATTCTACACCCTTTTATTCAGCCAATCAACCACATGATGAAAACGCTTGATGCAAAAAACATACAACTGTATCGAAGTCATATGGCTTTTTCCTTGTTATTATTCCCAACAGCATGTCATAACAGCAGGTGACATCGCATCTATCTCATGACATACAAGGGATTTGAGCATCCATGGCTTGGACACCTGAGGAGTCCTGGGATACACTTCCCAGGAATGACCACACCCTTTACATGGCCATGCCTCTTCCCCGCCTTATTCCTGCAGTCACGTCACACAGCACTGCGGTGCTGATTACAATCAGTACGCCTGGCTGTGAGCAGCTCTCCGTTCCAGCTAGCCACACTTCCCAAACAGAATACCTTCAACCCTCTAATCTCCTGTTTTCTTATTTTAAGATCCTTCATGGAGGGCTTCTTGCCCTTCCTCCTAACATTATTATTTCGCATTCTTCCCGAGGTCTGGGAACTTTCTGATAAGAAGAAATACAATCTGATAAATCACTAAACTATTTCGATGAATTAGCTTACTGCATTAATCCTCTTAGGGGCATTATAATATTAAAGGAGGGCTATCAGGAGAAAGCCTCCAAGAACTCGCAATCGCAGCGTTGCTTTCCAGCTCTGAAGTTTTACCATTTTTGTGAATAAATCATTGACAGTGGGATTTTAGATTGTTATGGAAGCCAAGTGAAGGAACCCTGTGGCACTTAAGCATAGCTTTATGACTGGGGCCTGGGGAACCCAAGAATATATTTTTACATTCCGGCATTGCTGTCAGCAGTTCATAAATGCTCGGCGTGAATTATTCACCAGTTCGGCATTTGCTCTTATTCATTTGTCTACAATCATAAAACATGGTTTGGGTGTACAGAAAACAGTAACTGAGAACTGAGGCCGAAATCCATCAGGATTCTCTTAGTGGAGAGTCATGAGGGTGGCTTTAACCACAGTCAATCCTAAGAGATCTCTACCACCTTAGAAGGTGGTCTCTGCCACAGAAGTGAATGTTAAGGGGAAAGGAAATATGCATATAGCTCAAACAGCAGTGTTATTAAAACAGTAATCACTCAGTAGATTATAGCATGGGCAAAGTAATAGGATTCAGAATGGTAACTTCAGAGTGATTTTCCAGAGAGCTCCAACAAGTTGACCTTCCCTGGGTCTCCAGCTCCTTTACCATAAAATACGCTGGATGGCCTCTCAAATCCTATGAATCATGTTTTCAATTTATTAACGACCCATCAATACTTGTAAGGTAGAGAATAAACTACATCTTTACTTAATAATAAGCAAATCTACTTAACCTTGACTAAATTTCTCACCTTGTAATTCAGGATGATTATCAAGTAATCATCAATTATCTACACAGGGAAAGATAAAATAATCTAATATGATAAACTAAAAAATTGATTCCTTATAGTTAACAATGTAGTTCAAGATATTAATATAATCTACTATAATCATTTTATATTACAAGCATAATTGGTTTATTTTCAAAAGACTCAATTAAGACTTTCCCCAGTTTGGGACTGGAGAGATGGCTCAGCGGTTAAGAATATGTACTGCTCTTGCAGAGGACCCGAGTTTGGCTCCCAGCACCCACATGAGGCAGCTCACAACTGCCTGTAATTCCAGTTCTGGGGCATACAACACCCTCCTCTGTCCTCTGTGGACCTGCACACATGTACACATACAGAAAAGCAAGCATGTGTGGATGCACACACATTTGCACATGTGCACACACAATATATATATTTATATGAAAAGAAATTCAGTTTTTAATTCTTGAATAGAACAGACTCTTAAGCTATATAAGGGAGCTAGGAGTTTGGCTCTGTTGTAGAACAGTAGCCTAGATGTATGAGATCCTGAGCTTCGGTTCTAACACATACACACGCATACATATGTGTGTGTGCGCGCAGACACACACACACACACACGCCTCCTGTTCAATCTTTGTGTCTGCCTCTCAAAAATATATACTATGCTTGAATTGTGTCTTTCCCCTTTATACCTAGTTTATATTTATTTTTATTAGATTTCATCTCTGGGATGGAGAGATGTTTCATAGATTAAAAGGAGCTGCTCTTGCAGAGGACCCAGGTTCAATTCCCAGCACTCACACAGAGGCTCACAAACATCTGTTACTCTAGTTCCAGGGGATCTGATTCCCTTTTCTGACCTCCCAGGGCACCAGGCATACATGAAGTGCACATACATTCATACATGCTGGCAGAACATTCACAAACATAAAATAAAACAAAGACTTAAGAAACCTTAAGTATTCATCTCTGCCGAACCCGTTGGTATATCTCACCCATCTTACGCTCCTATATCATTTGCTATGACCAGACAATAGCGTAACTTATTTACATCTCCTACTGATGAGCAATTGGTGTGTTTTCATTTCTTTGTCATTGCAGCCAACACCACAATAAGCATCCCTCTGCAAGCCTCCTGGCACGTGTGACTTCCTGTAGGAGTCGGAAGCGCCAGGTCATAGTGAGTGTAGACGCTCACCTTTATCAGAGAACTTAAGGCTGTCTTCTCAAAGTGGTTGAGCCAATGTCATGAGCACAGACAAGTTCCAAAGAGATCCTCTCCATGTGCTCCCCAGCAGCTGATATTTTTAGATTCGAGTGCTTAAAATACTTGTGTAGAGAACATACTCAGAGAAAACACTTTAGTTTCCTGAGTTGCACTGTGAAAGGGTACTGGATTTGGGAGCTGAGAAGATGCCCAAAGGCACCAGGCACCAAGCTTGGTGGCCCAAGTTGGATCCCTGAGACCCACATTGTGGAAAGAGAGAAAACTAACTCCCAAAAGTTGTCCTCTGACCTCCATGTGGACACATGCTGTGTGCACCCACAAACATGCATGCATACAAAATAAATGATAAAATGTGATAAAAATTAAAGAGTACTAGATTTCATTAAATTTTATATATCACTTGAGGTTTCTTTTTTAGGGAAAAAAGATTTATTTTCCTGAATCTGTTAGTATTAATTATAATTGTAAAGTTTCTGATATTAAACTACTTGTAATTTTGTTTCATTAATAACTCAAGAAGAGCATTTGTTTTGGCTATTTGCCTCTGCAGTTTTTCAAATACAGGTAAAGATGCTATAATATACCCTATATGCCCAGACTCTGGATTTCCATAAGTCTTGATATAATTACTCTCTATATGTCGGTGATAAGACTCAACTGCTACATCTAACGTCAACATTTTAAAAAGAAAACCTAATTCTTTATCACTACATTATTTGACAGTCACAAAGTTCTAATATTTTACTTTTGTACATGGAAAGCTAAATTTATTTTAAAAAATTTAAAACCCCCATGATAGCAATATTTTAAACAAAATCCCATATTTTGCTTCTACAATACGTGAGAGTTGTTTTCGCTGGCAATTCCGGGCTGCACACTGAAGTATCTTTCCAGAGCAAAAGTTCTCCATATCCAGCTCCGTTCTGCTCTCCGGGTACCCTGAGGCACAGGCAGGGCCTCTGAGTGCCGAGCCCCTCTGACAGGCAGGGCTTTAGAATATAGCCAGTTTCTTAGCTTTAACCTACACTCCAATTGTCCAGATACTTGGTTCAAATAGGCCTTGGGCAGAACAAAAGGATCTAAATTTCTACAGGTTCTATGCTAGTCCCTCTGGGCAGCATTCTCCCACATGGTCAGAGGCAAGTGGATTTCCAAGCCAGGTGGCTTCTGAGTTCTCTCTCTCTCTCTCTCTCTCTCTCTCTCTCTCTCTCTCTCTCTCTCTCTCTCTCTCTCCCCCCCCTCCTCTCTCTCTATTCTCTCTCTCTCTCTGAACATTCATTACATACCATGGTCAAGCATAAAGCCAAGGTTCTATAGGAAGGTGTTGCGTATGTGTGTGCCTCTGATCTGCTGTGGAAACATTTTGTTGACATTGTGATCTGATGCCTCTGTTGAGATACTCATGAGCCCCACCTAACAGCTCACTTGCTGCTTGCTTATTTCATCGATGAGTGGTGAAAGGGAGTGGGGACGGGTTTGAGCATTCCTCATGAGTAGAGACTTTCTCTACAAAATCTGCCTCCCGGATCACCACCTCTGCAAACCTCAGACTTACTACAAACAAGGCCGCTGCCTCATCCCTGGAATGAGACACTCAGGGGAAGTCAACCCATGCACCGTTCTGCTCCCCAAATTCTCAAGGGGGGAGAAAGACACCTGCTGAGCAACAGAGAGCCCTGCTGGCTTATTACCCAGAGAACACCAGTCTCTGGTGTAAAGAAGAGATTCAAGCTCATTAGACACGAAGATCTTGAGTTAACCTTTTAGGCTCAGGCTCCACAAGTGGAAGTCGGCATTGCTTGCACGGGAGCGTAGTTCATGCAATGCATACATGTATGTTCCTGGAGGCAATCAAAAACTGGGCCTTTCTTTTGTTTTCATTTAAATACATTTTAGCTGGAGCTATAGGGTCTGGGGTAGAGCACTTACCAAGCATTGTGAGATCCCAGGTTTGAATACCCCAACAAAATAAATAATTAACATACTAGAATGCCTTGCTTTATTTAAAGGCAGCAATATGGCTGGGTGGTGGTGGCGCACGCCTTTAATCCCAGCACTTGGGAGGCAGAGGCAGGCAGATCTCTGTGAGTTCGAGACCAGCCTGGTCTACAGAGCTAGTTCCAGAACAGGCTCCAAAGCCACAGAGAAACACTGTCTCAAAAAAAAAAAAAAACATAAAGGCAGCAATATGAACTCCTACCAATTTTCCTCATGACAAATCTAGGTTTTTCAGACTCTCAATTTGTATAAAAAAAAATAAGGCAAAATTTTAAATAAATTTGAAGATACATGTTCATTTAACAGAACTTCCCTAGGCCTATAATCAAGAAACAAGCTTAACATTCATGTCAAGGACCGTCCTTCTCTGCTTGCTGGGGTCAGAAGGCCATGGTAAGCTTTGGCCTGTAGAATGGGTCCTTGGTAAGCAAATCTCTTTCCGTGTTTTATGACTACTGGTTCTTATTCAGTTACACGAGCCACACACTTCAGGGCAATCACTTGTCTGATACCACTTTGTTTGGAGTGGAACACCCTCTCCAGTGGAGCAAGTCCCCACAGCCTCCCCTTCCCGGCATCCAAAGGATACGGTCCAAAATGAGTTGAGTCAGAGTGTTGTATGCCGACAGGTCACACATTTCCATAATCTGGTTGGAGGAAAAATCCACCTTCTGGTGACAAAAGGAGAACATACGTTACACGTTGCTTTCTTTCAGGCTTGCTAGTGTTTAACAGCAAAACCAGAAGACAGGCTCTGGACCCAGACTTAGTACTGATGGCTGTAGGGGCTCTGCAGCCAAACCAGGCATCTCTCTCCGCCTTTTCTCGCCGGGATGCTCTTGTCACCACCCCGAGAGAGGGCTCCTCCTTTTCCACCCTTCTTCCCCTCCAAGGTCTCATTCACTATGCAGCCAAGGCTGCCCTGAAATTCTTATAGATGAGGCTGGCTCAAACCTGCAGAGATCTGCTGGGATTGAAGGCGTGTGCCACCACGCCCTGCCAACTCTCAAGTGTTCAGTGGTTATTTTAAGGCTCCTGACCTCCTTCAGGATCCACTTCAGTTTCACCTATATCACCATGCTTCCTTTTTCTTCTAACGCCCAACAGACCACACTAGCTTCACTCGGGTGTGCATCTGATTGTTCTGTTCTCCAGAGAGTCTCACACGCCGCCCCTCGCCGCCAGGACAGTCCTTCTTTATCCCTCAGGCTGCGCAGCTTCAGTTGTATCTGCCTTAGTTTGGGATTTTGCTAAACGAGGGCGGCTCACTTGGTTTCAGAGGTTCAGCCCATTATGATCATGAAGGGGAGCATGGCGGTGTGCAGGCGGGCAGACGTGGTGCTGGAGCTGAGAGCGCTCCATCAGACAGACCACGGGAAGTCAACTGAGACACTGGGCAGTGTCCTGAGCACAGGAATCCTCAAAGCCCCTCCCCACAGGGGCACGCTTCCTCCAATAAGGTCAAATCCACTCCAACAGAGCCACACCTGCTAAGAGTGCCACTCCCTACGAGATTATGAGGGCCAACCGCATTCAAACTACCACAGTACCCTTTCTCAAAATTGACTCATTTAGACAGGCATTTTCAGCAACGTCTGTCTACCCTACTCTGCAATGAGAGTAAAACAGAAACAAGCAAACAAAAAACCTAACTGATTAAATAAAGAGCTTTGCTTAATTCATCTACTGGGGAAAAATCCTTTTTTAAAAAAAAGTAAGAAAACTCAAGGTTTTGGAACACTATATTGGGCACTTGATGAGGGTGCTGTAACCTCACTCCAGAAGGTGGTCGAGAAGATGCTGAATAAACACTGTCCCTCCTGTGCCCTTTGAAACAGCGATTGCAGTCCCCAAACTTACTAAGATGATACTTCCCTACACTAAGTCCTAGAAGGAACCGTAAGGCAGGAGTAGACAACTGGTGAAGGCTGTTACAAACATAATAGGGGTGGGACGGGGATTACGTGGTCAGTAAGACCGAGCTGACAGAGCCTGGAAAGGAATGGAGCAAGCCGTCTAAAGGACCAGTCTACACCTATGCCAGCGCCAGTCATTTTGAGCATCCCATAGAAACCTTGCAAAAACTACCTAACAGTCACAACTGGATGCTCTAGTTCCTGAAGGCGCAGCCTCCTCCAGGGCTGTTTCACTTTTGCATCAGACTTTTTTGGGGCACAAAGTTTCTGTGAACGAGGGGGCCCGCGTCCCTGATGACCTAGCTGAGAGGCTGTTCTAACCAGAGGGAAAGTAGAAAGCTGTTTATCGGTAAAAACATAAGCCTTCATTTACGTGCAAGATGGGCCCCGACTGGCCCAACATGCCTTCTCTGCTTCTATAAGCGGAGGCTCAGGTTCCCAGGACAAGCTGCCTGGGAGACTTTACCTATGCTCAGGCCATGGTTTTCCCAGCAGCAGGCCCCACAAAAGGCTTCTCTGGGACGGCTTTTGTTTCTGCCTGCTCTGGTAGCGTGGGGCGAGCTGGTGACATGGGAGAAAGCAGCAGCAGTGCCGGCTGGGGCATCAACGTGACAGCAGTCGCAACAGCTGCGCAGCTAACGAGCCAGGTTACAAAGGTGGCTCCTTGGTAGCTGAAGAGGAGGCGGCTGGGCAGTTGGAGAGAATGACAAGCGCAGGAATAGGGTGACAGAGAAACTAGAGGAGACGATGTGCTGGGGAGGGGAGATTCTGGCCACTGTCGCTGACAAATTTTAGAGTGCTGCTGAGTCTTCAGTCCGGAGTCAGATGCTGAAGGCCCTGGAACTCTAACGCGAGTCACTCTCAAAGGCTGGAATCCTGCTATCCAGGCCTTACCTAATGGATGCTGCCAGCTACTGCCAAAGACTGTGGAGCTCCAACTTCCCAGGCTGCACAAGGGTCAGATACACAGGCTTGCAGGAGCTCAGCAGCCGAGGGGGCTACCTGCCGCTGCTCCCGCTTGTGCCATGCTGCTGGCAGACACTAAGAGGGACAAACGCTTCCAGACAGGAGCACTGAAAGAGCCTGCACTGCTCAGCCACAGTTACCATCTGGGCAGAGCCAGGTAATGAATATAAAAAATACTAGTTTCTTTAAAAGCAAAGGTTGGATAAGGGAGAGGACAAAGTCTGCACCCAGGAAACGCTTTACCACTGTTTCAGCTAGAACCACGCTGCTATAACAAAAGAGACACAAGAGCCATTACTACAAGGGCAAAGGGGCTGCGCGTGGCGGCACATGTCTGGACCTGCAGCACTCAGGAGGCAAACGCAGGAAGGGCAGGAGTTTGAGGCCAGCCTGGACTGCACGGAAAGACCTATCGCCCCAGCCCAAAGAAATAGCAATCAATTAAAATCTTCTTTTTAATCTAAGAAAATGACATAAATATGGCCAAGAGGACAGAAGGAAGCTGGTTCCTTAAATGTGAGGTTTCAGCAAAGCGCTCTCAAGGACCATATGCTGACAGAGCATCTCGGTGACACACTTGTCTGTATTTCAGTTCAGAAACCTGCACTGGAAGCTATCCCCCTGACTCACACTGGAACCCATCCCCCCTGACTCACACTGGAACCCATCCCCCCTGACTCACACTGGAACCCATCCCCCCTGACTCACACTGGAAGCTATCCCCCTGACTTCTCTATTAGTTCTCTCTTGCTTGTTTAAGTGGCAAGCCCTTACCGTGAGTTATTAGAGTATTGATAAGTATACCTTGAGATTTTTGGGTGGCTTGAAATTGAAGAAGGTAGTCAGCCTGTTCTGAGAAGCATTTAGTTCCAGAAGATACGGCATGCAGCTCACACAAGACAAATCTGGGAGCAGAAAAGGTGAATCAACAAGATACTAGAAAAAAATCATTAAGCATGTTATATCAGAACACACTTTTTTTTTTCCAGACACAATCGCATTGTTCAGTCCTGGTTGGCCTGGAATTTGCTATGTAGGCCAGGCTGGTCTAGAACTTAGATTCACTGGCTTTCTGTCTCCCAAGTGCTGGGATTAAAGGTGCTACCACACCTGGCCAAATTAGAATAACTTTGAATTATGCCCATTGCAAGCGCATCTCAAATATTTCAGCTGAGTCAAATTAATAAAAATGAAGGATGTGTGAAGTACTCTTTAACGTGTAGAACAGAGGAGAGCAGGGTGTAGGAGGAGGGTGGGGGAGACGAGGGGTGGAGGAACCACAAAACGCACCTTGTTCTAATGTCGTAACAGTATCCAACACATTATAAGTTGACTTAAAAACTCATTTGGTGTGGGACAATTCTGTATTCTGTCAATTATGTTTTAAATAAATGCTATTGGTCGGTCAGTAGCCAGACAGGAAGTAGAGGCGGGGCAAGGAGAACAGGAATATTCTGGGAAGAAGGAAGCTCTTTCTGCAGTCCCGCCCAGACACTGGAGAAGGAAGATGTGACCTGCCCTGCTGAAAAAGGTACCGAGCCATGTGGCTAACATAGATAAGAATAATGGGTTAATATAAGTTATAAGAGCTAATAAGAAGCCTGAGCTAATGGGTCAATCAGTTTCTAAATTATGGAGACCTCTGTGTGGTTTTCTTTGGGGTTAAATGGCTGTGGGAACTGGGCAGGACAGAAACTCGAACAAGCAGGTCCTCATGTTACATTTTTTTAAAAAAAATGTGTAAAACTCTCTATAAGGCAGTAAGTTCTCCTTCTCCCCCAGGCCCTGCCCACTTCTTCCATCTCCTCTATTTCCAGGATGTCTGAGTAACCCATGGCTGAAGCCTCTTGCACCCCCACTCATGTTCCCACAATCTGCCAACTTCATGTGCTTCCAACAGCACCAGCCTTCCAGAAGAGGATGCGAAGCTAAAGCATTAGATGCTCCTCTTGGTAATCAGCTCCTAAATAACTGAATTAGGCCTTTTCAGAAGACTGAAAATAACACAATTAGGGGACTCTGTTGCTAATTCAATTTTGTTTTAGTTGGACTTAATCCTAAATCCCATTAATTATTTGAGGTGATTTAGATCCCTTTCTTGTTACTGCGATTTGACTCTGGACTGGCTCAAAATTTCATCTGAGTTCTGCATTTTATCCTAAGAAGAGATTCCCAGACTTGGTGCTAAGTAAAACACTGTGCTAGTGGAGACCACACACAGAATCCCATGCGAACTGTGATTCTGACTCAGCGTTTGCCATTGTCTCCCTCTCTCTACAGGAGATGCACACTGGGCATTGGGATGAAAGAATCCACATGGCAGGGGTTCTCCAGCCTTCTTGCTGTAGGTGGTTCCTTTCAGCACCTGTAAGGGGTCTGGTGGTAGCGCCCCCCTTCTCTCTCATTCTGGAGGACACAGAGAACCAGGACAGCCATGCCAACCACAGGCAAAGCGAGACCATGCCAAGTGGTGCAGACAAATGCAGAGTGGGAGGAGGTGGCACACAGCTGTGTCTTGGGCCGGGCTGGCAGAGAGTGTGCCATCTTGCATTTGGTGATGGTTTGGATGAGACACTGTCATCCTGGGCTTGCTGGTGGCAGTGTTTGGGTGGGCTTAGGAGGTATGGCTTGTAGGAAGTATGCCACTGGGGGCAGGCTTTGAGGTTTTAAAAGCCATACACTGTTCCCAGTTCCCTCTGCTTCCCGTTTGAGGTTCAAGATGCGCGCTCTGTCCTCTCGGCTTCCAGCTGCGGTCACCATGCCTGCTATCTGCTGCCATGCCGTCACCACTATGGGCTCTAATCCTCCGGAACCATAACCATAATAAACTCTTTCTTCTAGACTGCCTTGACCTTAGAATTTTATCACAGAAACAGAAGAGTAATTGGTATGCCAGAGCAAGGCTCTCTGAAGCCAGATAATTCCCAGCAACGTCTACTTCAGGTCTGTGGATTAAACAATTGCCTAGCCGTGAACATCTCTGAAAGAGGGGGTGCGTTGGAATATTGCCACTCCGGTAGAAATCAATGGGTCAGTCAAGGCAGGCTGCCATGGGATGGAACCTATGGGACGTCAGATGCTTAGCAGTCTACACCTATGAGCCTGCGTCTGTCCGCTCTGCATGGCTGCATGGCTGTTAAAACGGCTCTCAATTCTATTCATCTCCACTGAGTCCCTGAACTCCTGCTGGGGTTCATCTTTAATGCCAACCGCATGGGTATTTGTTTTAAAGGAGAGGCATCAGCTAATATTTAGACCGATACAATGAGGTGGTAACAACACCTCATACTCTGTACATAGCTGGGGCTTTAAAAATCACTGTGACAGGGCTGGGGAGATGGCTCAATGGTTAAGAGCTTTGCCTGCTCTTCCAGAGGTCCTGGGTTCGATTCCCAGCAGCCACATGTGCTCACAACCATCTGTAATGAGATTTGGTGCCCTCTTCTGGCCTGCAGGGACACATGCAGGCATAACACTGAATACATAATAAATAAATCTTTTTAAAAAAAAAATCACTGTGACAGTGCTGACTTCCACGGTCACTCCTTGGTGCAGTAACCTCTTTGTCCACCAGATGGCAGGAACACCTTATGGCTTCACTAAGGGTTTTGGACCAGCAGCATCAGCCTTATCCTTGCTTACCTCAAACCAGCCCTTACCCCACTTCTGAGGGTGGGATTCAGCCATCTATGCACGAACAGCCCCCGCTACACACAAGTGATTCTGTTGAAAACTGAAATGTGGTCTACCTCTGAACCCCTGTAAAGCTGACATCCCCCAAAGAAAAACATACTGCCATACCAATACACACAATAGAGAGGGTCATAAAGAATCAAGGAGGTGTGGTCTGCATAGAGACTGCCTTGAGTGGCAGGCTATGCAGCTAGGTCTCTTCTTGCTATTGGCATTGAGCACCGGCAGAGCCTTCCACGAGGCTGCAATTTCTTATTCAGTAAGAGTGAAAAATCAGTCTCAGAGACTGGGGTGAGCAGAGCACAATCAGACTTGTAGGGGTGGAGTGGGAAGAGCACAATCAGCCTTGCAGGGGTGGGGTGGGCAGAGCACAATCAGCCTTGCAGGGGTGGGGTGGGCAGAGCACAATCAGTCTTGCAGGGGTGGGGTGGGCAGAGCACAATCAGTCTTGCAGGGGTGGGGTGGGCAGAGCACAATCAGCCTTGTAGGGGTGGGGTAAGCAGAGCAGTCCTGCCAGTAACAGCTAAATGCCTTCCTGGCGGTCGGGTCACCACACATCTGAGCCTTGGTTTAAGTAACTTGGAGGAAGAGGGACAGGGCGGGGATGCAGAGAGAACAAGACGGGACCCCAGCTATTACTGCTCAGTATTCATTCCAGAATTTTCTCTGTTCGTGTTTGCTATTTTCTAAAATGAGTTTGGAAAAGCATGTCACAGTCTCTCCAACAGTGGTATTTGGAGTAGGATCTGACGCTTGTCTGCACTCAGGGGCTGGCCTTTAATTATCAGAGTCAGATGAGAGGAACTGGAAAACGAAATTGAGACCATTAACAGCAGCCATGAGGTCTGCTCTAAGGCAGCTGAAAGCAGCAAGCAGAAAAGACACTCGGAAGAGAAAGATCAGAAATAAGTATTTGCTTGTGTCTCTAGAAGTCTAAAGGAAAAGATATATAGTGTTAAAATCAAATAAGATCTGAAAATTCAAAACAAGGACCAGACTTTAAAGAAAATATGACGATTTCAGAACTATGTTCATTAAGTGTGAAGGAAGGAAGGTGTAATGGCAAACACAGTCAGATGGTGTGGTCAGAAGAGTCAGCTAAACCGACAGAGAGGGGCTAGGGCTGACACCAGGAAGCCCTGGGGCTTAACCGATAATAGAGGGAGCTAGCCAGGATGAAATGGAAGTGTAAAAGCCAAATAAAGTGTCCACGAGAGGGCGGGGTGGCTAATTCATCTGAGCTAAATAGCCAGCTGAAGAAAAGGGTGTCATCAAACATTCTGCGGGTACTGAAGGGATACCAACTCCTGTGGGGCTCCCTGGGTGCACCCCAACTGTGTCGAAACACTGAAGGCCTACCTGTCTGCTCTTCCTTTGTAGATCATTGTCCTCTCTCTCTCTCTCTCTCTCTCTCTCTCTCTCTCTCTCTCTCTCTCCCTCCCATTCTATTGCTCTCTTTCTCCAAAGAAAGCAATAAGTCAATATTTAAATTATCTACAAATCACTTTTATCAAGCTCAGTATTATAAAAACACATTAAATTCTGTAGATGGTAAATTTTCGCACTACTTCAGTGATCAATCCTCTTGACTGACAATCACGTACCTTCGATTTTGTTCGCTGAAAGATTCAACTTCTGTAGGTGAACATAGTTACACAGAATGCTGATGTCGATTAAATCGCAGTGCTGAGAGGAAGGAAAGGGGGAAGGCTTTAATATGGCTTTTACCGCGTTCATGGGAGCCTTCCCGCAACAGCTAGAAACAACACCACCGGAAAGAAAGCCAGAGTTTCTTCCGAAGGATAGAAGCGAGAGAATAAACTCTAAGGCCTGCTACTAATGAGATCTCAAAACCCCACCAAAAAAATGTATTCCTTCTGAAGAAATTCTAGTCAGTTGGGCGTGGTAGCACATGCTTTTAATCAAGGTAGAGGCAAGTGAATCTCTGTGAGTCTGAGGCTGGCCAGGGCTGCACAGTCAAACCCTGTCTCCAATAGAAGAAGAAAGAAATTATTAGCCTAAGGAATTAGTGTTAGCAGCAAGGACACACCACATGAAAAGGTAAAGGACAGCGGTGTTCACGGGAGCCTTTAGAACAGTCTGAAATGAAATAAAGTACAGCTGTAAAGACCACGTTTTCATCTCGCCAAAGAGAAGCCAGTGCCGAGCATGTAAGTGTAAGTGACGTTTTAGGAATATGCCACAGGTCACCAGGAGACTGTTAACCCACACAGCGATCCCAGCAGATCCAACAGCAGCAGAGCAGACAGGGGGAAACACAGAGAGGGGTGTGGCCAAGCCTGAAGCCGCAAAGCAGCTTGGGAGTCGCAGTCTCCAGCTCTGCTGAGGCTCTGTCCAAAGTTCATGCCAGCAAGGTAGTCATGGGAAGTTCTGGTGGAGCTGGGAGGGAATCTGAACCCACGGGATGACGACTTCTGCTGGTGGCATATGTCATTCTGTCGCGGGCAGACAACAAAGCCAAAGGCGACTAATAAAAAAAAAAGCCTTTTGACAGCAAGTTCTCACGTCGGGGAGTGATGGCTGTTTAAGGGAGGCTGCTGCCAGAGACAGGTCAGTCCTGAGTGCCTACTGTGTGCATCATTGTGCCTAGTGAGGAGACAGGGAGGGGCTGAGTTCTAGTGTGCCTTTAAGAATTTAGGACTTGGGCAGGGGAGGAGATGTGTATACAAGTAATTAGAGGAAGTCAAATAAACAATAATAATCATTATATAATTATTATATACAATGATATTATATATTATACATAATTATATAACAATATTAATATATAATACTATTGGGTGACGCATATTATATATTACATATAATATATAATTACATAATAATAATAGTATGTGTAGCCTAAGTAAGATATGAGGAGGGGGGAAATCACTGAACCAGTAAGTGTACTCAGACAGTTTATTGTGGCCAAGTAATTCAGCATGTAATATCTCAACAGTACGGAGGTCAGGGGCAAAATAAGTTAAGCTCCATCCCTCTGGCTGAAATAAGATTTAAAGGATTGCTTTTTTGGCAGATCAATTTAAGGCCTGGCGCTACATACATAAGTAGACTATTGGTTACAATGGGCCTTGACGCGGCAGAACTGGCTGCTAGAATCACACTTTCTCAGTGTCTTACACAGTGCTGTGTGTACAGGGTACTCCTGCCACAGCTGAGTGCCTGAGCCCTCTACAGAAGGCTAGCTACTGCCAGGGAGGGAAAAGCTGGGCTTGGTATGCTGACCCCGAAGGACATGCTATGAAGCCAGCTCAGAGGACAACACCTCAGTAGTCACTGGATAGTTCAAATCCACGGCAGAACACTTTAGCAATGCATTAGCCCAGTCAGGAGTGAGCCAGGTCAGGAAGCTGTAGCAAATTTTCCATGTGCTTTTAAAATAAAAGTACGTATAGAGGGTATATCTGTACAGGTGTGGGAACACATGTGTGCAACCGGTACACGTGCGTGTGTGTACATGAGCCTATGGAGGAGTCTTCTTCAATTGCCCCTCACCTGCTATACTGAAGCCGCCTCTCTCAGTGAACCTGGCGCTCACCCGTCCATCTTGACAAGGCTGCCGTGCCAGCATGCCTGAGATCCGAACCCCAGCCTTCGTGTTACACAGCAAGCACTGTACCCGCTGAGCCAACTCCCCAGCCCCTGGATATCTTTTTTTCTTAAATGGAGGCCAAAAGAGTTAAATTATTTTTCTAGGACTATGAGCAGCAGAGAAGCTGAACTGTGGGTGGCCGGCTCTTGCAGCCCCACGCCGTCAAAGCTGAGCCCGATCCTGTGCTGCTCTGGGACTAGGACTGAAATCTTGAAGACTGAAGAATAACAATGGATTCTCCAGCTTTGACGGCAGGCATCTATGAGAATAAAGGACAGCTCAGAGCTACTCATTTCTCGATATGAGAGAAACATCGATTATCAGAATACTTGGTTCCGGGGAATTCAGACACGAAATTTAGCTCTGCTTTGGCCGATCAGAGGGAAAATTCTTACAGGGTTTTTGATTGGTTTTACAAATCCAAACTCAACCTCCTGAAGAAAGCATTGATTACTATAATATAGACTACTCAGGATGAAAGCGAGTGTGGAGAAAATGAAGACAAAGGAATTTGGGGAGCTGATACGGGGACGGCCGCGGTTCCCTGAAGCCTAACACTTACACATGCATCTCCATCGAACACAAGGCCCCGAGGTTTGCCGCCACGACAAAAGCTGTGAGTACCAAAGAAGGCGAATGCCATCTGTCCGTGTTGCCACCCTGCAATGACCCTGTCATACTCACTGATAAATTCAGGTTGAGGTAGACCTGCTCCGTCCCAGGGCCCGACCACCCCAACTCATTGAGTGCTTCGGCCACAGCCTCCTCTCTCAGGATCCCATCAAACTCCGCCTGCAGAAAGCAAACGGTGGACAAAGAATGTGTATTAGAAAGGCAACCATCTGCTTTGTCCTACCCTGCTCCCAGGGAAAATCTGACTGCCTGTAAGACATTACATACTCCACATGGTTAAGTAAATGCCCATCAAAGCCATGTCTTGCTGCCACTGACTTATTGGCTGGTCACTTCCATGTGGTGCTTGATGCTGAGACAACACTGTGGCCAGAGGAACGTCAGATTTCGTGGTCCTGTGTAAGAGCTCCTGACAGCCCCGGAGTAGGCAATTCTCATCTCCATTTTACAGAGGAAGTAACTAAAGAGGTTACATTGCTCAAAATGACATAACGGCATGTGACAGAGCTGGAATAAAAACCCAATCTGTCTGCCCCCAAGGCCATTCTGTACTGGGCTACCTGCCCACACCTCAAAGGATGCATCAAATGAAGGCAATAATGTCTCAAAATCTGGTATTCTTGCTGAACAAACCAAGTCCTCAGCTCACTTTCCAGAAGCTATTTTTTGTCAGATCCATCCAATTTACAAGATGATGTGGTGGGTGCCTGTCACTTCCAGGAGGAGGCTCGCCCTTTGGTCTATAGCCGACGGATGGGCAAGGCATTTCCCCTGTGATGGCAGACAGAAGAGACGACACGCTAGTCCATGCTACATGGCCACTGCCTTGAACTCTATAATGGCCAGCGAGGACACCGACATCAGCACGATGGCAGAAAACAGTCGTCATGGCAGCCACTCGATGGGACTCAACCACGATGAGTGTATTAATTGGGATGGGAAAACATATGCTCTTTAGTTCCTTACCAACCCAGGAGCCAAGAATGCGGTCTGGGCTGTTGGTCCTGAGGACCTAAGTATATAGACTCATGTTGCTCTAAGAGTTTTTCTCCACAGGGACTATTGCCTACACGGAGATAGTACATTGTCCTTTGGAACCAGCTGGACTCGGTTTGAACCTCACCTCTGCCATGTGACTTGGGGGAGGTAAAGCTTTCTCTGAGCCTCACTTCTCTACCTATAAACAGAAAGTATGTTTTTCTTTAAAGATGTTCTAGACACACCGTTCCTCCAAAGTAGGCTGCTTTTGGGGATATTGATTGTTTTGAGTTGAAGGCACTTGAAAAAAAAAAAAAACAGTAAATGTAAGGGGAGGCTTTCTCCGAACTGCTTTTATCTACAGAGAGGCAGATCCTTCAAAAGGAACTCGATTGTTAGAAATCCCCTCCCCGGGAGTTTCATCAACTGGAGGAGATTGACCCTTAGCACAGGAGCAGAGAGAGGGTGACACCACCGTGAGGCGAGCTTTGTCACAGCCCCTCATGGCTCCCATCTATTCTAAGAGCCTGTGAATCTTGCCACAAAAGCATCTGCCCCCCCCTGACCCCCACCCCCTTTAGTGACCTACATTCCCTCTACCCTTCTTCCCCCGTTAACATGGTGTGGAAGCGCTCAAATCCCACATAAAACATTTCCCAGGTCAGCTGGTGACTCCGTAGGTGGAGGCACTTGCCTCCAGTCCAGAGGACCTGGGTTTCATCATGAAGAGCCATGTGGTAGAAGAGAGTCAGTTCCTACAAGCTGCCCTCTGACCTCCACATGTGTGGCACACGCATGGATAAATCACTGTAATCGATTTATTTATCTTATGTGTATGAGTGTTTTTCCGGTACATAAGTATTGTGCACCACACGCATCCCGTGCCCAAGGAGGACAGAAGAGGGTGTTGGAAGCCACTTAACTCAAGTTAACTGTTGGCTGTGAGCTACCAGTTGGGTGCTGGGAACCAAATCAGGGTCCTCGGCAAGTCCAGACCCTGTAAACATTTGTCTCTGTCTATTTATCTATCTATCTACCTATCTATCTATCTATCTATCTATCTATCTATCTATCTATCTATCTAATCTAGCATCTGTTTACCTGTCTTCTTATTTGTTTATTTTTATCTGCATGGATGTTTTATCTTCATGTATATGTCTGTGTACCATATACATACCTAGTGCCCATGCAAGTCAGAAAAGGGCTTTAGATTCCCTGGAGCTAGAGTTACAGATGGGGTTATGAGCCACAATGTGGGTGTTAGAAATCAAACCTGGGTCCTCTGGAAGAGCAGTCAGCACTCTTAACCACTGAGCCATCTCAGTAGCCCCAACCCTTCCTTATTTGGTACTGGAAATCTAAGTACTCAGTGCTAGTGAAGTTGTGGCTATTGGAGGAGAATCTACAACCAGCAATGTACTAACCCAGCAAAACCCCTGTCAACAATCTATAAACACCTGTCCTTATACAACCACAGACACATACAGTCTTCACCCTTCACCATGGAGACCACCCCAAAAAAAAACCTGTAATAACGAGTTTTTTGGGGTTGGTTTGCTTTTTTTCCAGACAGAGCTTCTCTGTATAGCTCTGACTATACTGAAACTCACTCTGTAGACCAGGCTAAGCCTCAAACTCTGAGAGTGCTGGGATTAAAGGCATGCACCACTACCACCCAGCCTGTGTAATAAATTTTTTTAAAAAATCTTTTCCTATGAAATCTCCGATAGATGTAATATTAAAACCAATATGGCCATGTCCCAGTCTGTTAACTTGTCCATTGTCACTTTATTTCACAGGTCCAGCTATGAAAGCTGGAAGATGGGGAAGGTCGTCGTTTCTTTTAATGTCTTAAAGAGAAAGAAAAAGTAATATACAGAAAGCTCTTGGCACAGTGCCTGGAACACATTAAATGTTTCAATAACTGTCCTATGTGCCAATGTCCCATAGCTGTCTCACTGCTCACAAGTGGGGAAAGCATTCATGCCTATACAGAAAATACTGCTGGCCTATGTAAAACCTCGGAGGTAGTGGGGTGGAGAGAATGCTGCCTTCCTTCTGAACTTCCCACCCGGAGCTCCACAGGTCATCTGACCTCACCCCACTCCACTTCCTTACTTATTCCAGCAGGGAGGCCTGTTTGTCACCATAGCTGTGGACATCAGGGTGGGCATAAGTGCCAGCATTTTCTCAGATCCCTAAGGCAAGGCTCCACACAGTAAACCCCTCTTTAGCCTACTTTGTAATCCCAGGAACTGCCTTAGTCCAGACTCTTCCTGCTCCCCTATAGATATTGCTCGAACCCTACTATCCTCTCATCTAAATGTACGTGGTCACCAGAGAACCGCTTACCAAGTGTGTGCCCAGGCAGGGCACGCAGCCCTCTACAGCCTACCCTACCTTAGGTACTTTTTCTGCTCTTGCCTGTAACCCCTGAGTGCAGCTGTACCGATCTCTGGATGTGGCACTTTAGGTGCTAATTGCTATGTCTTACTCTTATGTCACGCTGAGAGCAGGGACCATATGTCTTCAATCAGATTTTCATCTTCTGTCTTAATAGCTGCTATCATTTATTTCATCTGTAACTTCTGAGAGTCTACTCTAGCTACCAGATATTATATTGGAGACTTTAAAGTAGGCTCTTACTAAATTTGAAGTATCTAACTATCCCGATGAACAGGCGTTATCACACGCTTCGAGTTACTGGCAAAGGGTGTGTCAAATTTTGGGCCAAGACACGGTCAAAGTGTGCTTTCTATTAAGCAGTCACTCCGTAAATGTTTGTTCATTAGGCGAAAATCACTTAAGGAGCTCTAGGTAGCTGTGTCAGAATGTCCTGCTGGCCTGGTGTCAGAGGAATAGCAAGCAACCCCTGCCAGCTATAAACCCTCGCTGGGCCATAAGTGGCGGAGCTACGAGTCACACCCAGCCCTAATCAATCCTTTGGGTTACAGATACCTTTTGTTGCCCTATGTGAATCTTTTTTTTCTTTCCTTTTTGAGATTGTTTTAAATTTAATTTTTTTAAAAAAGAAAACAAACTATCTTTTTTTCATTTTACATATAAATCCCAATTCCCACTCCCTCTTCTCCTCCCATGCCCTCCACCTTCCACCCCACCCCACCCCCACTAAGGAGTGGTCCTTAGAGAGGATAAGGCATTGCTTTGAGGAAGGACCAAAGCCCTTCGTACTATATCTAGGCTGAGCAAGGTATCCATCCAAAGAGAATGGGTTCCCAAAAAGCCAGTACAAGCAGTAGGAATAAGTCCTGGTACCACTACCAGTGGCCCCTCAGTCTGCCCCAGCCATACAACTGTCACCCACATTCAGAGGATCTAGTTTGGTCCTATGCTGGTTCCTTCCCTGTCCAGCCAGAGTTGGTGAGCTCCCATTAGTTCAGGTAAGCTGTTTCAGTGGGTGTCCCCATCATGGCCTTGACCTCTTTGCTCATATTCTCACTCCTTCCACTCTTCGACTGAACTTTGAAAGCTCAGCCCAGTGCTCTGCTGTGGATCTCTGCCTCTGTTTCCATCAGTTGCTGGATGAAGGTTCTATGGTGACATTTAAGATATTCACCAATCTGACTACAGGGCAAGGCCAGTTCAGGCCCCCTCTCCACTATTGTTTAGGGCCTTAGCTGTGGTCATCCTTGTGGATTCCTGTGAGTTTCTCTAGAGCCAGGTTTCTTGCTAGCTCCATAATGGTTCTCTCAATCAAAGTATCTCTTCCTTGCTCTCCGTCCCTGTCCTTACCCCATCTTGACTATCCCTTTCCCTCAAGTTCTCCCACTCCCTTTCTCCCCTTCTCCTCCCCTTCTACCCTCCCCTCCCCACCCCCCAATTTTGTCAGGAGATCTTGTCTATTTCTCCTTCCTGGGGGATCTATATATGTTTTTATTAGGGTTCACCTTGTTACTTAGCTACTCCAGGGTGGTGGACTATAGGCTCGTTATCCTTTGCTCTACAGCTAGCATCCACTTATGAGTGAGTGCATGCCATGTTCACCTTTCTGGATCTGGGTTACCTACTCAGAATGACTTTTTTCTAGTTCCTCCATTTGCATGTAAATTTCAATATGTCATTGTTTTTTACCACTGAGTAGTAAGTACTCCATTATGTAAATGTACCACATTTTCTTTATCCATTCTTCAGTTGAGGGGCATCTAGGGTTGTTTCCAGGTTCTGGCTATTACAAATAATGCTGCTATGAATATAGCTGAACAAATGTCCTTGTAGTATGATTGAGTATCCTTTGGGTATATGCCCAAGAGTGATATTGCTGGTCCTGAGGTAGGTAGATTCCCAATTTTCTGAGAAACCACCATACTGATTTCCAGAGTGGTGGTACAAGTTTGCATTCCCACCAGCAATGGAGGAGTGCTCACATTACTCCACATCCTCTCCAGCATAAGCTATCATTGATGTTGTAATCCTAACAAAATTAATCTATAGATTCAATGCGATAACCATCAAAACCCCAACACAATTCTTCACAGACCTTAAAAGAACAATAATCAACTTCATATGGAAAAACAAAAAACCCAGGATAGCCAAAACAATCCTGCACAATAAAGGAACTTTCAGAAGCATCACCATCCCTGACATCAAGCTCTATTTTAGAGCTACAGTAATTAAAACAGCTTGGTATTGGCATAAAAACAGAATGGCTGACCAATGGAATCAAATCGAAGACCTGGATATTAATCCATATACCATAAACACCTGACTTTTGACAAAGAAGGCTAAAATTATACAATGTAAAAAGAAAGCATCTTCAACAAATGGTGCTGGCATAACTGGATATCAACATGCTGAAGAATGCAAATAGACCCATATCTATCGCCATGCACAAAACTCAAGTCCAAATGGATTAAAGACCTCAATGTAAATAAATCCAGCCACAATGAACCTGATAGAAGAGAAAGTGGGAAGTAGCGTTGAATGCATGGGCACAGGAGACTACTTCCTAAATATAACATTAGTAAGACAGACACTGAGAGCAACAATAAATGGGACCTCCTGAAACTGAGAAGCTTCTGTAAAGCAAAGGACACAGTCAATAAGACAATAAGGCAGCCTACTGAATGGGAAAAGATCTTCACCAACCCCACATCAGACAGAGGACTGCGCTCCAAAATGTACAAAGAACTCAAGAAATTAGAAATCAAAATTCTAAATAATCCAATTAAAAAAAATGGGGTACAGATCTAAACAGAGAATTCTCAACAGAAGAATCTCAAACGGCCAAAAGATACTTAAGGAAATGTTCAACATCCTTAGCCATCAGGGTGTGCAAATCAAAACGACTCTGTGATACCATCTTACACCAGTCAGAATGGCTAAGATCAAAAACGCCCTATGCAAATCTTGTCTGAGAGTTTCCCATGGATACAGAGCTGACGCAAAACTTGGTTGAGGAAAACCCAGAAAATCGTGGTATACCTCATGAATCAGGTATTTGCACTTGGCAGCGTATTTTTGGAAGCTGCATTCAGATTGTTTTGAGCATATGAAAATCTACTGGCTAAAGTGTAAACACAGAGCTAAGGGAAAGGGCTTCAGTCCATGGAGACTGGAGGTCCCTGCGGCTGCAAGTCCCTGCGGCTGCAAAGATTAAGTTCATTCTCAAAGGGTCGCGGAGTCTTCATTTCACCGACCCGCATGAACCCACACATCCGCACTGCGATACCCACGACAGGTAGCAGTTAAAACATGGGAGTTACTATTATAGGATCAGGACTATATTGTGTCAAGTATTTAAAGTTTTACTAAGTTTTAATTTGTATGTGTGTCTGCACATGTCTGGATGTCACAGGACAATTTGAGGAGCCAAGTCTCTTCGTCCACCCACAGAGTCAAGGAATCGATTGAACTCAGGTTATCAGGCTTGGCAGCGAGTATCTTTACCGGCAAAGCTTTCTCATGGGCCTTATGCTAAGCACTTTACTTACATATAGGATATCATGTAGTCATCTTATGAGACAGCGATGACTAGCAAACCTGTATTTGAGGTCTAGATAAGCTAAGTAACTTATTCAAAATCTTGCTACTAACAAAAGGTTAACCCAGGTCTCGACCATAAAACCTTTCATCCCAAAGACAGTGGGTGTTTGCTCCAAGCAGCTGGTCTCAACTGCTTCTCTTAAATTCATTAGGGCTCCTGGAGTTTGAAGCTAGCTGCATTGTTGGTTATGACTACCACATTATTACCCATAAGATGTGGGAAATAAACCACTCAACACGAATGCACACTTCTTTATAACTCTTCAGTTCAGTTTATAACTTTTCATTCCACATTCTAAAGCCTAAGCCATACCATGAAAAGCCAAGTCAGTATCAATACCTAGAATGTAACTAGAATACATAATAAACTTTTCTTTCTCAGCATATTCACCGAACCAGCAAGGACAAACCAGTTGAATGGCCCCTTCTATGGCTTGTTAATGACGTGCTGAAGACAGATTAACGATGGCACTAATGAACCCAGAGCCAAGGAGCTTTTGCTAATTAGAATCATAAAGTATGCTGGTGGTTCATTTGTGAATTCCTCTGGGGTAGAAGGTGGTGGAAACCATGCAAACATTTCAAAGGAGCAAAAACACCACTGCATTTGTGGTAGTCACAAGTTGAAGGCAGCAAAATTAACCAACAAAGGAAGAATAAGATAAATAATGGCCTTTTGTTTGTTTAAGTTTGTTTTTATTCTTTTATTATTATTTTTAAGGCAGGGTGTAGACCATGATGACCTCTAACTCAGGACTACCTTCCTATCTCTACCTCCAGGGCTGGGAGTGTAGGTAGGCACACCATTTCTGGTACCCTTCTAAGGCCAACATCAAGCAAAATCAGGATGTAACTAGACCACAAAGAGAGAAGTGTAAAAAGAGACAAAATGAGGGATGGGGTGGGGGTCAATCCAATATTCAAAGTGAACAAAAAGGCATTACAGACAAGAGCCCAAGGAAGAGCAGAATCAGAGTAACAGAAGGGTAGTGGAGGAAGAATAAGAAAATAAGACAAACCAGGAAAGGAGCTTATTCAAGGAATACTGAGGAGAGAAATGTTTGATATCAGGGAGAAAAGTGACTAGGAGATGACACAGAGGTCAAGAAGCTGAAGCGATTGATTTCTACGCCGAAGGAAAAGAAGGGGTCCAATAGAAAGGTAAGAACTGAAATTAAGAAAAATATTGATTCTGAGTAGCTAAAACAAAGAGAAGAGTCTGTGTGGGGGAGAGGAACAAACCAATTTATGATTTTGAAAAAAGAGCAATTATTAGAAGCCAATAGAAGGAAGAAATGGAACGCAGTGAAAAAGGAGACGAGGGTAAGAAAGGGCAGCCAAGGGTGTGGGAATACAGTCAAGTGTTGAAAATGGGATTGGGTGAGTAGGGGAAAAAGTATGTCGAAAACCAGCTAAGAGTTGGGAATGTTGAGAGCACTCCCACAACCCAAACATTCTCACGAGTGAGGGTAAGCTGGCTCTCTGATCATGCTATGGTTCCCTTCTTGACCAGGAAGTGTGGCGAGTGCTTCAGTAGGCTTATACCCTAGGAGATGCAATATGTAAAACTTTTAAGTTATTTGGACTTTGTCGGAGGATATGGATTATTTCAAAAAGGCAATTTCTCACCCTAGAGGAAGGAGGAAGATGAGCCCACAACTGGGGAGAGTACAGAAGGGCTTCAGTTTGGAGAGACACACTGGGGATATCAAAAACCTCTTGATGCTAAGGTAGCAACTTTAGCAAGGGGTAATTTTGAAAGCATTAACCCCATAACCTCCATACAAATAACACAGATAATTTTTCATAATGGCAGTGGGTAATCTGACATATAAGAAACCACGAAAAGAAGGCAGATATTTAGAGGGTTTCTGTCCTCTCAAACCCCTGTGCCCCCACCCCGCTCCGACCCCAGAGAGGAGGTGAAGAACACCAGAAACAGAACAGAAATGAGCAGCAAAGTAAAGTCCTCGCCATCTGGGAAAGGGGCGCCTGGCCAGAATGAGTGGGGTGCAGAAGTGCAGAAGCGAGCTGCAACTGAGGCAGCCAGGTTTGGCAGCTGGAGGAAGCCCGGGGCTGGGGTGAGGATGCAGATGGGAGTGGGAGAAGGCACACCTCCAAATTCAGCATTTCGGACTCCTCTGACTCTTCCGAGGATTCCTCTTCGCCCTGCGCTTCCGTCTCCGTTTCCTGAGAGCGGCGGATGAGCTGTTGGAGGAGGTGGGAGGAGGCGCTTTTGAAAGTCCCTCTTGTTCTCTGTCCCATGGGAAAAGGAGGCCATTGTGTCCGACGACGTTTTGCTGCGAGCGATAGTATTGCCTGGATTACAGCGCGAGGGGCGCCCAAGCCCTGCTGGAGAGAGGGCCCTTTCCCTCTCGAGGGACCGTTCTCGTAGGCAGCCATATTGTTTATATGCGTTACCTAGGAGATTGACGTCCTGACCAGCGGCGCCGCAAAGACTTCTGGGGGTTGTAGTCCCACCGCTCCGGGCTCACTCAGGCTGTTGGCATCGTACTTTCCCCTGCTGCTTCTTTCATTTTCCTCTCTTCCCTACGTTCAGTCGCTGGTTTTGTTCCTTTTTGATTGTGTTTTTTTTTGTCCTCCTTTTCACCCCTTTTCTTTGTCTCCTACTGTCTGCCTTTGATGACATTCACACAAGCATCTCCAGTCTTGCTTCATGCATACCATCGAACTTTGAAAGAGACTCAGTTAGTGTTTCTATTTGCTACGACAAAGCACCATAACCAAAAGGCAAGTTGTGGGGGACAAAGGATTTATTTGGCTTACACTTCCATATTGTTGGTCATCACTGAAGGAAGTCAGGATAGTAACTCCAACCATAGGATTCTAGAGGCATGAGCTATGGAGGGGTGTTGCTTGCTGATTTGTTCCCCATGATTTGCTCAGTCTGCTTTTTTTATAGAACCCATGGCCACCAGCCCAGGGACAGCACCACTCACCATGGGCTAGGCCCTTCCCTATTGATCACAAATTGAGAAAAGAAATGCCTTATAGCTGGATCTTCTGAAGGCATTTCCTCAACTGAGGCTCGTTCCTCTCTGATGACTCTAATTTGTGTCAAGCTGATGTAACACTAGTCAATACAGGAAGGATTTGGCATCCCTACTTCTGTCCGTGGGAAAACTAGTAAGGCTAGTTTAACACTATGCAGAGCTCTGCGGGAGGAGATAAGGGTGTAACAAAGATGACTTAGAAGACCTGACTCCACTCCTTTTCCTCGCATTGTGGATAATGAATGGAAACTACCAAAGGACTTCTGAAAGCTCATCTGCAGTAATTTACATTCCTATCCATCTCTAAGCCTAGTCCTTGGGGGGGGGGAGGACTAGGGAGGGGAGGGGAGGGGAGGGAGGACTAGGGAGGGGAGGGGAAGGGAGTAGAGGGTGCATCAGACTGGCAGTGGATCTGAAAGCCTCTGAAGAGCTATTAGCATCACATAAATAACTGTATTGGTCAAGTGACCTGCATTGGTAATTATTTTCATCCTGTTGGATAGTTCTCTTTATAAAATGTTCTTGCAGGATTTAAAGCATGGTTTTATGCTAGTGTGATTTGATGAAACCCAAATCCTATAGCCTTAAGCTCCACAAAACGGTGATAACTATTATTGCCGCAATGATGACAACAGAGGTCTGTACAAGGAAGTTGTCCTCATCCTCTGGCCTTCCAGGGCCTTTTCTCCATGCTTCAGTGACAGCAGTTACAAATACAAAATGATCCCTGCCAATAGTTATCAAGGGAGAAGGAGAAAAAAATCCTTATGGGCACTATCCATTGACTATTATCTTTTTTAGTGCTTGAGGGACTATTAAAACTGACATAAAGCTTTCAAAATTACCTTCCTTCATTATCTTGTGCTCATAACCGGAAAGGACACAATGAAAATGTCTCTCTGCTAGGTTTGCCTTGCTTTCTTATTCCTTTTTCTAGTAGGTACAGATCCTGACAAGGGATTTCTTTCCAACCTCATTGCCTCAGGGTCTGGTTCCACCTAACTAGGAAGGCTAGACGGTTTGCTCGCCCCTTGCAGAAATTATAAAAATGTAAATCCTATGTGTTTCCCATAACTTAACTAGCATTTACAGCGGGAAGAACTTTGCCAATGACTACCTGTTGAGAAAAGTGGTAGATTCATGGTCTATCAAAGTATATTCCAAAATGTGAAAAATATGTTTGTCATACAAACACTAGAGTGGAACACAGGGAAACACACTCTTCAAGTCAGTCAATGGGGGAATGCTAAAGATGGCAACTGTATTCAGAATCCATAACTGGTGCAGGAGAATTGTGTGTATTCTGTCAATCATATTTTGAATAAACACTGATTGGCCAGGCAGGAAGTATAGGCGGGTCAACCAGATAGAAGTAGAGGCGGGGCCATGAGAACAGGAGAATTCTAGGAAGGAGGAAGCCAATTCCTTCCATTCCTGCCCAGACCATCGAAAGGCAAGATGTAACCTACCCAGCTGAGAAAGGTACCAAGCCATGTGGCTAACATAGATAAGAATAATGGGTTAATATAAGCTACCAGAGCTAATAAGTAGTCTGAGCTAATGGGTCAATCAGTTTTATAACTTATGAAGATCTCTGTGTGATTTTCTTTGGGACTTGCCAGCTGTGGGAACTGGGCGGGACAGAAACCCCAACAAGCCGGCCCTCATACAGAAACCCCAATGAGCAGGCCCACATGTTACACATAAGAGAAGGAATTCTGATATAACTTTGCTAAGTCTACTGTTAGAAATAAGTTTGAGGTTCCAAAGACAGAGACCATCATTCTAATTGAAGTGTCTCAACAAGGTAAAACTTTACTCTTGTTCAGGAGGGTGAACTAGAAAGAACGAACAAAGAGACCCACAGAGACAGGAAGTATAGATGTGCTTATCTTGACTCAAGTGGTAACTGTATCTTTTCCCCATTGGCTGAGGTCTGACTTCAGACTCCCAAGAGTGCATAGTTTTAAAAGAATTGGAGCAAGATAAATGAAGGTGCCAGGGGGTCAAAGATTTTAATCTGAGAATGTGGAGAGGGTCTTTGTGTAAACAAAGGTTTTATTGGGTAAGGGGTACTAAAACATTTGCATAAAAGTTATGGGAACTGGGTGGTGATGGCACACGCCTTTAATCCCTGCACTCGGGAGGCAAAGGCAGGCGGATCTTTGTGAGTTCGAGACCAGCCTGGTTTACAAAAGCTAGTTCCAGGACAGGATCCAAAACCACAGAGAAACCCTGTCTCAAAAAAAAAANAAAAAAAAAAAAAAAAAAAAAAAAAAAAAAAAAAAAAAAAAAAAAAAAAAAAAAGATCAGCCTGGTCTACAAAGTGAGTTCCAGAACAACCAGGGCTACATGAAGAAACCCTGTCATGGAAAACAAAAAGTCTTACTGGGTGGGGAAGATAAAAGATCTGAATTTCTTGTCCTAAAACAAGTTTCATAGTTGCTCAATAGAAAAAACTCGTATTTAATATTTCTTAGAGAGACAAAATGGGTTAATGCCCTAGAATACAATAAAACCTAGTCTTTGGCAGGTAATATCGCTATGCATTTGGCCTCTTCATTTCTTCATTTCCACAGCTACCTTTGTCTTCATGTGATGAATGGAGCCCCTGAGGTTCAAGGAAGTTCAACAACTGGCCTAAGGTAGGTGTGTGTGTGTGCGCATGCGTGTGCATGCTTGCACAGAAAGCCTGATTTTGAGTGACCATCTCCACGGGCTGCCTTCAGTACAACTTTCTGCAGATGTTAAAAAGCAAGCAAGAAAGAAGGAAGGCAAAAAAAAAAAAGAGGGACGGAGAAAGAGAGAGAGAGAGGGAGGGAGAGAGAAAGAAAGAGAGAGAGAGAGAAAGAAAGGAAGGAAGGAAGGAAGGAAGGAAGGAAGGAAGGAAGAAAGAAAGAAAGAAAGAAAGAAAGAAAGAAAGAAAGAAAGAAAGAAAGAAAGAAAAGCTTCTTTGGAAGGCTGATCATAAAAAATTTACAGTCAGGTGGTGGTGGCACATACCTCTAATCCCAGGATTCAGGAGGCAGATCTCTGTGAGTTTCAGGCCAGCCTGATCTATAGAGCAAGTTTCAAGACAACCAAAACTGCTACACAGAGAAACCCTGTCTTGAAAAACAAAACAAAACAAACAAAATCCAAAAACAAAATAAACAATAATAAATAAATAAATAAACCCTTTCAGTCAAGGTTCTTCAGTATAACTAAAGAATCCACAAATTCACTCCAAGAATCACTCTTCCATATGGACTCAGGACACATTATACTGAGGAGGAACCAAAACATCTATCTGAAAACCAACTCCTTCTACAGAACGAACTGATGGTCCTCTAGGAGCAGTGACTGTCCTCAGACTGCCTACGCTTGAACTACTTGGTGCTCACTAATATGCCTGCCAAACTGGAATTATACTTATTGATGCCTTAATTATAATTCTGTACACCAAAATGGAAGGTTTTGTCTTTATAAAATAAAGTAAGTTGACTTGACAGAGACCTAAGCATTTCTGGGAAGAGAGGATCTTAACTGAGAAATTGCCTCTGTAAGACTGGTCCATAGGCAAGTCTGTGGGGTTCTGTCTTGATTGATGTGGGAGGTCCCATCCCATGAGGGAGGGTACCACTCCTGGGCAAGTGATCCTGAGTTGCTTATGCAGGCTGAGCAAAGTTTTCTTCCATGGCCTCTACTTCAGTTCTTGTCTCCTGGTTCCTTGCCCTGAGTACCTGCCCTGACTTCCCTAAGTGATGGAATGTGACCTGAGAAGCTGAAATAAACCTCTTTCTTCCCAACTTTGCTTTTGATGATGGTGTTTTGCCACGGCAATAGCAGCCCCGAGATAACAGGTAAGGAGAACAGCACTAAGCAGAGGGTAGGCTGTGAGGGAACAGGGTATTTGTTGAAACTCTCAGTATAAAACACCAGTAATTACACCCGTGTATGCACAGCTTTCAATAAACCACAACTGTAAGAGATTAGGTGTGTGTGTGTGTGTGTGTGTGTGTGTGTGTGTAGGTGTCAAGGTCAGGGAAGTCTTGGGCTAGACCAAGGAAGTAAGACAGTCAGCTGGCACCACAGGGTCATCTCTGTTAGCTCTGTACCCTTCCTCACTGGGAGAAATGAGAACACAGAGGGATGGCACCATGACCCTTTAACTTCTCTCAAGGAGGCGCCCAGGGCAGGAAGCTGTTGGCAGAGAACCCAGTTACCCCCCTGTTGGACAGAGTTTGCTAATCCTGGCTCTGACTGCTTGCTTCCTGGCTTCCCCTCATTTTAATGAGTGTGGCTGGTGGCTCCCCCTTTCTGGATCTGGCACTCTAATGTAAGACATTACCTTGCTGGAAATAGAGAGAAGACAAGGCGGGTCTTCTACTGCCTAAATTTAAGCAGGGACCCAGGCCTGGAATGTGGGCCTTGAGCAAAGCAGAGGAAGTGGATCGCCTTCTTCTCTGCACACTGCTCCCCTTTCCCCGTTCTGTATTAGGAAAAAAATGGTGCTTCCTGAGTATGTTAGGACCGAAACACTTTAAACTCAAGGTAATTGTGTTGGGGGGGGGTGCTATTTCTGCATTTTAAGGATTTTATCTTAGGGTTTCTATTGGTGTGAAGAGACACCATGATCATGGCAACTCATAAAGGAAAACCCTTAATGGAGGCTGGCTCACAATTTCAGATAGCCCATCATGGTCACGACAGGAACCGCGGCGGCATGCAGACAGACATAGTGCTGGAGAAGGAGCGGAGAGTTCTACATCCAGATTGGCAGGTAACAGAGAGAATGCCACAATGGGCCTGGCTTGAGCATCTGAGACCTCTAAGTCTGCCCCCAGTGACACACTTCCTCCCACCTATTCCACACCTATTCCAACAAGGCCTCCTAAAAGTGCCACTCCCTATGGACCTACGGAGACCATTTTCTTTCAAACCATTACAAGTTTTTTAACATTCATTTTATTTTGAAAGTTTTGTACATGAGTACTGTATTTACATTATTTCCTCCTCTCCTTCTCTCACCTCCAGTCCCTCCCAGGCCCTCAGCACTCCTCCTCAAATCCATGGCATCTTCTTCAATTACTTAATCTTTTACATATACACCTTTCTCTATAACTATAATAGGCAATGTGAATGGGAAAATCTCACAAGGCCCACTCTGAGATGAGAAGCTATAGGCAATTAATGGTTGCTAAGAGAGAGAGAGAATAAGGGATGAATTACCTGTGGTGGTTTGACTGAAAATATTCTCCCACAGGCTCTGGCATTTGAATACTTGGTCCTGAGTTGGTGGCCCTGTTTAGGTAGGTTTAGGAGGTATGGCCCTGCTGGAGGAAGTGAATTACTGGGGAGCCGGACTTTGAGGTTTCAGAAGCCTGCTCTCTTTCTCAGTTTGCTCTCTCTGTTTCTTCAATGTGGTTCAAGACATGAGCTCGCCACAGTTCTGTCATTTTTTGGTGCTGCCACGATGGTGTGGGACTCTGAGCTTGGCCATGTCATCTGCATTGGCCAACAGAACTGCAGCCAGTGTGGCACCAACAGAGACTTGGGCATAACTGGCCATCAGGTTACTCTTTCTTGTGACTACTGGCCATTCTGTGATTATCCTGTGGAATCACTTGGGGGAGTTACTGGACAGCAAAAACACTGCCTTCAGCATCTCCATGGTCTTTGCCACTGGCCTTCCATCAACAGATATGTGAATACGGGCAGTCTAGACCATCTGTATCAGAAGACTTGCCAGCCAATCCAGATTTATAGATCAAAAATGACCCAAAAGAACGTTCCAGACAATTGAAAGAATCGTGGCGACACACACGTGGCTATAAGCCACTGAGCTCTAGGGGTTTGAAAGGCAGCAGAAATTACCTTATACAAACAGCGCTTCTGTTGTCCACTGTCCCGTCCAACAAATTGAGGTTAAGACCTTTATCTCATAAGTCTCACTGAAGTGACTAATCCCATATTAGCCTTGGATACTATAGACACTACCTTTTTTACTAAATACACCTTTGCTAATATCAACTCCAAAAATGAAGCTACCCATCTTCCTAAGTGAATGAATTGGTAGTTGAGGTTCTTCAGAAAAATGGAATGGGTAATAAATATATATGCCACACGCACACACACACAGCACAGTTGTGCATGTGCAAGATCTAGGTATGTTAATGAATTAATAGATAAAAATAAAAAACTTAACTTGCACAGGTATGAAGCCTTTGACATCTACAACCTGCAGGTGACAAGCTAGAGACCCAAGGAGCAAATGAAGCCCTTGGAGTATTTGAAAGTCTAAGGACCAAGACTCCTGGTGGTGTAAGTTCAAGGACAGGGGCAAACCAAAGTCCCCGCTCAAAGAGGCCGTATAAGAAATCTCCTCCTACCCAGGCCTTTTGCTACATTCAGGTCTTCTGTTGGTTGAACACACCCGCATGCTGAAGAAGGCAGTCTGTGCTGCACAGCCCACCGATTCATGAATTCATCTCATCCGGCAACACACTCACCGATCCACATAGAAAAGCATTTGACCAAATAGCTATGCGACCCATGGCCCAGCCAAAACAGAAAAATGACAGCCAGGCAGTGGTGGCGCACGCCTTTAATCCCAGCACTCGGGAGGCAGAGACAGGTGGATCTCTGTGAGTTCGAGACCAGCCTGGTCTACAAGAGTTAGTTTCAGGATAGGCTCCAAAGCTACAGGGAAACCCTGTCTAAAAAAAAAAAAAAAAAAAAAAAAAAAAAAAAAAAAAAAAAAAAAATGACTAACCTCGCAAGCGCAGCTCTAAGTAAATGACAGAATTCATGAGAGGGGAAGAACCTGACGTTGTTACTGCTGCTCAAGCAGCCTCCTTGCCAACCAGCTAGACTTAAGGACGTTTTGCCTGAACACTCTGCCGTTTCCTGCACCACAATATACATAACACTCCTGCCTTCCTTTAGGTTTCTGAAGATGCAAACCACCATCAATATTAACAATCCTAGGACTGTATCACTTAGTTACCTTTATCACCATTATAACCAAAGTACCTGAGAGAAGCAACTTAAAGGAAGAATTGCAAATCTTGGCTCGTGTTTTCGGAGGGTTTATTCAGTCCCTGGTTGTTAGGTCCCATGCACTTAGGGGTAGGAATGTTATGGGTACAAAATTACCTAGGAGAAGACAGCTTGTTTCTTCATGGCCAAATGGAAAATGAGAGTGAAAGACAGGAAAGGGACAAGAAACAAGGTACCCTAAGAAACCTATTCCCAGGGACCTGTTTTTTCCAAATAAGTCTCACCTACTAAAAGTACTAGAACATCCATCCCCAAATCTTGCCACTATTTGAAGACTGAACAGTCAAAGCATTAGTCTGGTGTTACGTGGGGGGAGGGGGACGGCATTTATATGCACACCATAACTAAGATGCACACAGAATTAATAACAATAAGAGCCATGCTTGGAGAGGAGAGGTGTTAAGAGTTCTTACTGTTCTATCTGAGGACATAAGTTCGGCTCTCAGAACTCATGCTGGAGAGCTCACAATTGCCTTTCTACCTCCAGCTCCATGGGATCCAAGACCCTCTCTGGTTTCCAGAAGCACCTGCATGGCAGACTCTCCAACAGACACAGACACATAAATAAAAATATGTCTCAGAAGAGCCATGCTTGCATGGAGAAATACAACAGAAAACAGGCAACCTGCACTTCCTTTTCCCTTCAAATTACACATTAGGATTTCAAAGAGAAAATGGATGATTCGGAGAGATGCCTGACCCCGGGCTGTGCCGTAGGGTCTTGGTGAGTCATAGGACGTTACATTGCCAGCATACATTTGCAGTGAACAAAAATCTGCAGCCATCAGAGTAGATAGAAGCCTGGCCATGGCCCTTCGTTGCCCTTAGATACCCAAGTGGGAAAATTTGTGTTTGAATTATTTATCTGATTTATAAAGAGATGTGCAGACACAAAAAAGCTCTGTGTATGCATAATATTTTCGTTATAAATAACTAGAGGCTTAGGGTATTTTTCAAAGTTCATTAATTATTGAGATTGCCTCTAGCAGCTCTCCTTGGCATGGTTTGATTTTTTTTTTTTTTGTTCCTGGCCAAATAAAAAGTACTCAAGAGTCCAGCATGACCGAACTTATTTAGGAAGTAATTTATGGCCTCTTCAAAAGTCTAAATAAAAATCATTTTGGAGAAATTGAATTTTGCCTCTTTCTATACTAAGTAGCTCTTCATAGTATGCTTTAAAGAAACGTGGGGTTTATCATGTGAGCATCTTTAAGTGTGCATTTCACTGGCAACCATGCATTTGCGCTGTTGGAGCACCATCAGCACCATCCATCTCCCAAGCTCTTTCATCTTCCCAAGCTGAAGCTCTACACCAATTAGGCAACGATTCCATTTTCTTCATCCTACTTTCTGTCTCTGGGAATTTAGTGCTGTGATGGTTAATGTGGTCAACTCAACAGGATCCAGACTCACTGAAAAGACAGCCCTCTGGGTGTGTCTGTAGGTGATTGTCTAGAGTCGGATAACTGAGGTGGAAGGACCCACCCTAATTGTGAGAGGTACCATTCTATGGGCTAGGGGTCTGGACTGAATAAAAGGAGGGAAAGAGAGCTAAGCACAAACACTAATCTCTCTCTGCTTCCCGACTATGTGTGGATGCAATGTGACCAGCTGCCTTGAACATGGCAGAGGGCACAGCTGTCAAAGCAGGGGACAGAGAGCTGACATCCTCAACTCTGTGCACAGAGCAGGGAGAGCTAACTGTAAGTGGTGTGTAGCTTTTAATCTCAAAGCCCACCCCTAGTGACATACCTCCTCCAGTCTCCCCAAAAGCATCACCAAATGGGGACTGAGTGTTCAATGCACAGGCCTACGGGGTGCACATTTCTCATTCAAACTACCGCAAATTGCTTCTACTTAAAGCTGTGATGAAGATGGGTTTGCCACGATCTCTTCAAGATCCTAGCGTGAACGAGAAGTGCAATTGCCAGACCACACATAATTACACGAGCACATTCCTAACTAAACTGCACAAGATTTCCAATTTTTTTTATTTACTTATTTTATGTGCAAGAGTGTTTTGTTTCCATGTATGTCTTGTATCACATGTGTGCTTGGAGTTCAGAAGAGGGCGCTGGATCTCCTGGAGCTTAAGACATCACAATAGTAATGAGTTATCATGTGGGCGCCGGGACTTAGACTTGGGCTCTCTGGAAGGGCATCAGGTGCTCTCAACCACCAAGCCATCTCTCCAGCCTCAAGTTTATAAATTTTCTTAACATCTTCACCAATGCTTATTATTTTCTATTTCTTTTGCAGCAATCCTAATGAGTATGAAGTTGTATCAGATTGTGACTTTGATCTAATTTTCTTAATGAGTGCTGGTACACAATAATTTTTTGTGCTTATTGGCCATGTATAGATCTTCCTTGGCAAAGCGTCTTTTCAAATCCTTTCCATTTTTAAATTTGGTTTTTCTTTTTAGTTCTAGGATTTCTTTATATAGTTTTATACTAACTCTTGGCAGATGTGTGGTTTGCGAGCACTTCCTTCTAGTCAGTGGGTTTTGTTTTTACCCATAGATTACATCTTTTGAGGTGGAATGTGTTTCTATAGGATGCCGATATTCCCCATAGTCTACTTTATCTACTTGTACTTTGTTATCTGTGTTTTTAATGTCATATTCAGAAAAGAACTGCCAAATCCAATAACATAAAGATTTGTCTCTTTCTATTTAAAATGTTCAGTTTCAACTTATATAATTGACAGCAATTCTGTATAGCTCGGCTATACATTTTGTCAGACATTGAAGGTATATGAAATGATCACCACGGTCAAGCTTATTAGCACACCCACCGCTTCCAATAGTTATTTTGCTTTTCTTTTTTCCTTCCTTTCCCCGCTTCCCATTTCTGTGTGTATGTGCATAACAACTACCCTCTACTCTTTTAAATTGCAAATTTAAAAATGTGATGCAATTTTATTAACTACGATTGCCATACTATATGTTAGAATACTAGAACTTATTCATCTTGCCTGAAACTGTACCCTGTGACCTGCATCCCTCTTCTTGCCCTCTCCCTAATGCCCATGAAAATGGCCATTTACTCTGTTAGTTTGATTTTATTTCTTGAAAGTCACCGTGTGAGATTGTGCATTATTTGTCTTTCAATGTCTAACCTATTTACTCCAGATTCACCCGTGGCATTGATTGTGGGTATTATGTGTGTGTGTATGTATTTATGTGTATATATGTCATAGTTTACTTTGTTCATTCTGGATCATATGTTAGTTTTAATATTAAACAATACTTGCCAGCAACCTTAGCCCTGACTTTCCCTCCTTAATAGTCAAATTCTCTACAGAATTCTGAGCAAGTTTAATGCTTCCTGCCAGGCCCTGCCTGATAGGAATGCTAAGTGAACATAAACATGGTGTTTGAAAGGAGTCAGGGGAAGTAATTAGTCCAAAGAGATATTCACCCTGGCACTTGACATCCTGTTTTGAAGCTGTGGATTTAGTGACAGAGGCCAGAAATCACCTCTTTATTTTTTCCTTCCTCCTCTTCTCCCTCTGTTGCAAGGAGAGGGCCCGCTTGTTCGCCCCGACCACCTGGCTAGCTTACACCTAAAATAACCACACAGAAACTGTATTCATTAAAACACTGCTTGGCCCATTAGCTCTAACTTCTTATTGGCTAACTCTTACATCTTAGTTTAACCCATTTCTATTAATCTGTATATCACCACGTGGCAGTGGCCTACAGGGAAAGATTCGGCACATCTGTCTCTGGTGGCTCCATGGTGTCTCTCTGTGACTCCACCTTTCTTCCTCCCAGCATTCAGTTTTGTCTTCCCTGCCTACCTAAGATCTATCTTGCCCTATCAACTAGGCCAAGGTGGTTTCTTTATTCATTAACCAATACAAACAACACATAGACAGAAGGATCCCCTGCACCATTCCTCCTCCTTTTCCTCTTCTACATGTATTTACTATTTACGTGTGTATGTGTGTGTGTGTGTGTGCGTGTGTGTGCGTGCATGTCCCTCCTGTTGCACATATGTGGCAGTGAGAGGACAATTTGTGTGACTGTTCTCTCGTTCCACGTGTGGATCCTGGGGCTCAAACTCGGGTCCTGGGGTGTGGTAGGTGTTTCCACCTGCTTGGCCAGCCCACTTGTTTTCTTCCATAATCCTTTCTCTTCTTTTTCTCCTCTCTTTCTGTCTCTTCGTTTTATTTCTTTGCATGGGGGAAAGCACCGATGGAGAAGTAAGGAATGGGAGATACTAATGTTTTCCTTTTCTTATTGTACTGAGTTACATAAGGTCGTTTCCGTGTAAGTATCTACTATTTTTCCTTGTGAAGGCTAAGATTTCAAAGGGAAAACATGATATGAAAGAGTGAGTGCCCCTGATGAGCACTGATTAAAGTACTTATTAAAAGCTGGCTAATAATAAGATTTTATACTATCCGAGATCTAATGCAACTAAAAATAACACACAGGCTTCTTGGATTAAGCATCAGGCTGGAGTGTAGCTCCCAAGTCCAACACTTACCCAGCATGCCCAAGCCCTGGCTCAAATCCTAGCACCAAGTGGGGTTTGGGAGAGTGAGGTTTTTGGTTGTTTTTTTTTTTTTTTTTTTTTCCAAGACAAGATTTCTCTGTAGCTTTGGAGCCTATTCTGGAACTAGCTCTTGTAGACCAGGCTGGCCTCCAACTCACAGAGATCCGCCTGCCTCTGCCTCCCGAGTACTGGAATTAAAGGTGTGTGCCACCACTACCCAGAGAAAGTGAGATTTTAATCATTGTTTATATACCACTCAGGCATGGAAATATGTTCACAAAACAGGCATGAAAGGCCAACTCGTGGCTGGGTTACATTACATTGTATGTCCTATCAGAATGCAGGGGTCTCTGCAACTATCACGGCCAGCAGAGTAATGATCAGAGAGATGCAAGAAGGTAGCTCAGTTCAATGTGGCTAAGCAGCTGGTTCAAACTTTGGGAGTCCAGCCCTAAGTAGTTTATTCTGGACATATTCTAAGCACGGCACACCTTGGAGGAAATTTTCCTGGTGATTGATCATTGACTCACTCCCGTGAGCACAATAAAGCTTACGATGTGACCACATCAGAACTCTCTGTAAAGTTCACATGATGTCATCCATGAAGATGGGTTCTATAGATTGACAAGCTCATGATAAAGATCGGAGGGGCAGGAGGGAGATATCCAGTGTGGTCTTGACCACACAGATAGAGAATAGGTTCCCAGGCTATCAACCAAGTCCCCTCCCAGCCTTCTGCGGGAATAAAAGATTATCCACACTCCATTCGCGGTGACAACCCTGCGTGTTTAACATGCCTGGCTCCCCTAGTGCTTATCTGTGGAGCACAGGAAATGCTCTGCTGCCCCCATCAGACATCACAGGCAAAGACGGCATCAATCTGGGACGGCCTGGTTCATTCAGTCTTGCTCATTTCGTCAACCTTCTCACAGGGACTGCGGCGTCTCCTGGTTCATGTCTCTCCTATGCATGTGAACTAACTGGGCATCAGTCGGGCCATTTACAATCAGGCCTGCCTCGGTTAGTGATCAGGGTGACTAAGTTAGTCTGAAATGAAATTAGAACTAAATCATCGCATAAGTCACATCTAGAACCTTCTAACATGAGGCTGACTCCTGGGCACACCTGTAGACAGAACTGCAGCATCCGCCATGCCTAGCAGCCATGCTCATTGCTAACTCAGCCCTATGATGCATGCGACTCCAACCCTCATAGACAAACTCACCATCTCCAGTAAAAGCTATCAAAACCACACGGCTGAGTCAGACCTCAGATGGTATATTAGTTACTTTGCTTGCTGTGGTTATCAAATGCTTGACAAAAGCAGCTGAAGAGAGGAGGGATTTATCTTGGCCACCGTGGCAGAAAAGGATGGCAGTAGAATGTTCCAGGGTGCAGGGACATGCAGGGCTGGTCTTACCCCTTCAGTAAATCATCTCTGGAAACATCTTCACAAATAAACACCCAACATTGTAGCTCCTTTTTCAACGAAAAACAATCTCTCTCTCTCTCTCTCTCTCTCTCTCTCTCTCTCTCTCTCTCTATATATATATATATATATATATATATATATATGTGTGTGTGTGTGTGTGTGTGTGTGTGTGTGTGTGTGTGTTACACACATATATATATGTTACATATATATTACACTATACACACATATACATATATTATGTGTACTAGTGTTTTGTCTGCATATACGTCTGTGCGTACAGTTCCTGAGGAGCCCAGAAGAGGGAGCAGATCTCCTGGGACTGGAGTACAGACAGTTGTGAGCTGCCATGTGGGAGCTGGGAACTGAACCCAGGTCCTTTGGAAGAGCAGCCTGTGCTCCTAACCACTGAACCATGTCTCTAGCCCCATGATGTAGCTCCTTAAGGCACTAGGCATTTCAACTCCAATCAAGCTGACAGCCAGAATCACCCGTCCTTAGTGGAAATAACCTACCATGTGTGGGATATTTTGTAAGCCTAACTAACCTCTTCCAAAAGTTACATGAGTAAATCTTAATCCTTTGATCGCTCCAAAATTATTCACTCCTTTAAAAAAAATTAATAGCTATGAATCACAGTTTAAAAATCGTATCCCTGACCACTAAGCTCCTCCTTACTCAAATAATGATTTAAAGTAAGAGAAGACTTCTGAGTTTGATTCATATCTACCCATCTGACCATTTCTCAAAGGAGCTGCCACATCGTCTTAGATAAATCCTAAACAATATTTTACATTTTCATTATGCTTGTTTTTTAAAGTGAAAATAAAAAGACAAAGTATTTTTCACTGTGGCAATAAAGCTGCACCGGCAGAGAATTGGATGTCACGGGCGTCGGGAGCAGTCACATATTTAGCTGATGAATTAATGGGAGCTTGTGGAGAGGAGGTGGGGTTTTAAGTTAAAGCTGCATAGCAATTAGACTTTAGTGTCATTAAAATTCCACTTTCGGCTGCTACTAATTTTCTTTCGGCCGCAGAAGACATTAGTTTTCCTGAGTAAAGAGGGAAAGAGACCTATATTGTTTTACAACTGTCCCCTCCCAAAAGGCTGCCATCATAGCGATGCGGCTGTCATCTGAACTGCCCAGACAGGAAAAGACACGCAGAAAGAGAAGATGGGAGAATACGAGAACTGTCATCTGGGCAGGGTGAGCTAACTCAGCAATGCTGTCTCCAGGGGTAAGGCAGCAGATGAGAGGCACCCAGAAGGACCAAGGGGAGGTGGTGCTTGCCAAGAATGCCAGCCACAGGGGAGGTGGGTAGAGCAAGAGGATGGCAAAATAAAGGCCAGCCTGGGCTACTTACCAAGACCCTGCCTCAAAGCAATAAAACCAAACCAAAAGCACCAACAGCAGACTTTTGCGAGTACCAGCAGAGTGCCCTGGACTCTGTCTGTCTGTCTGTCTCTCTCTCTCTCTCTCTCTCTCTCTCTCTCTCTCTCTCTCTCTTTATCTATCAAAGTATCTAGGAGCTGGAAAGATGGCTCAATGGTTAAGAGCTCTGGCTGCTCTTCCAAAAGACCTGGCTTCAATTTTTAGCATCTATATAGTGGCTTACAGTCATATGTAATTCCAGTCTCAGGACTTCCTCAGGCAGCAGGCATACACATACATGTAAGCAAAACAGCCTCACATATAAATATGTACATGAGTACATAAATAAGTAAATGCCGATTGGTGTGGTGGCACTTGCCTTTAATCCAAGCACTCAAGAGACAGAAGCAGGTGGGTCTCTATGAGTTTGAGGCTAACCTGGTCTATAGAGTGATTTCCAGGTAAGTCAAGGCTTTTCCAAAAGCATAGTGAGAATGTATCTCAAAAAAAATTATCTATATATCATATCTATATAAAATCTGTCTTATCTAAATAATCAATCTATACCCCCCCATCCACCACAGACATTCTCACCATGGGTCGAGGGACCATGGACTGAATTCTCTGGATATGTGAGCCCAAACAGCAACCCCTTCCTCTTTCGTGTTATGTCAGGTATTTGTTGTTACCATTGTAAAAAGTTTACCCCTTTATGGAACTATAAGTTGTTTAATGTGTTTCTCCTGAAAATAAATCAGAGATGTCACCCTACTGGCCTACCATAAAACAGTCCCTAAAACAAAAGGTCCCAAAGGATTAAGATTTCACGAGGAATCCGGAACTCGGGAAGCAAAGGCAAATGTCTGTATCCTCATGTGGAAGACAGAGGAGGCCATCTGTGTCTTGCTCTCTGCCTCCTTCCTCTGAGACAGGATCTCTCCTAGAACCTGGGTGATCAGAAGACTCATTTGCTTCTCCTCTCTCCAGCCCCACAGCACTGGGGTTCAGGTGCTCCTGCCATCACACCCCCTGATTTTTTCACATAGGTTCTGGGATTTGAACTCAGATCCTTGTGCTTATACAAGGACAGTCAGTCGCTGAACAATCTCTCTCTAGCCCTCCTTTGTTCTTGAAGTTCACGGAGACTAAACTCTCCTCGTTCATATGCTGTGACTCATTTTGCTTTCTCTGAAGCACAAGATGGGAGGTAGGGCGGAGGTAGGGGAGGAGGGGGGCAGGGGATGCTTGTTCATCAACCATAGTGCTTCGTGGGTCAGCAAAGTTTTGAGTTTTGTCAAGGAGGCTCAGGAGAAATGATACTACAACTTCAAGATGGGGAGGTTTCCCTGATGGAAGAGTGTGTTCCTCTTCAGAGGCATTATTTCCTCCCACTGGTTTAGCAACATAGCTTCTAAGCTCCTCGAACTCACTAGCTGCTTTCTTAGTCACAGGATGGGCTTTGGGTCCACAGGAGGCCGCCTGGGATTCTGAAAATGGCTGCCTTTGTTTAGGCCAAAGGCTGGCTTGGATCTTTCATCACGTCCCTTGGTGGTAACTGCCTTTGGATATTTCCAGGGCTTAAACGGTGACTTAAGCTATTTTGCCTTCCTTTTTCCTACTCTGGCACAGTTAATCACTTCCTATTCATCTCTCATTTGTAATCTAGAGAGCCTTCTCTGTGAAATGCAGCGTGATTTCGAAGGGAGCCACGGGGGACTTCTCTCCCCCTGCTTTCTTCTTTGTGAGATCAAATAGGTGTCTGTCAACAAAGGGCAGTCATCCTGTGCTCAGGCTCTCCAGCGTGAAAATACGATAATATTAGTCTCAGACATCCTAGGGTCCCTTCATGGGTCTGTTGACAGCACCCTGTCTACACTTCCTCCCAGTTTGGTCTTTTCAGTATCCTCCCTGACTTGCCTCTTTCAAGGACCAAAACATTTCTCCATGGTCTGTGTTCTTTGCGGCTTTTAGTCCTTTTACAAGATACCTAAGATATTTGTCATTCAACTCACCAGAAGCTGTCCAGTGTCTACTATACTCAAAGATGTGTGATGGCGACTGTAATGATCATGTAATGATCTGTCCTGTCCCTTTAAGAGGCAAGCCCCGCCCACTCCCTCCCCCATCTCCTGAGCCAGGCAGATCTTTCTTCCTGCTTGCAGCCCAAGTGCCCAAGTCTCTCCCCTAAGAGGCATTCCTCACTCCATTCTCCCCACTCCCCCCTCTGTTTCTCTCTGTTCTCCCCCTTCTCCCCTTACACCCCTCCCCTTCTCTTCCATAACCCACTAAATAAATATCCAACCTCACTCTGCATGGCGTGCCTATCCATGACTCTGTATCTCACCCACCACGTGGCTTCCTGCCCAGGACCATCAGCCACCTTCAGAGATCTGGGGCATGGTCTCACGGCATGCCCATCTGTCTGTCTCTCTTTGTGAGACTGGCTGCCCCATCGAGGTGTCTCACCCACCACGTGGCTCACTGCCTGGGAATTATGGCTGCAGCCACTCGGGGAACTGGGCCATCCCTGCCTGGAACTGACTACTCTCAAGACATGCTGCCCACTACCGCTGCTTGGGGACCTGCAGCGTTTCTGCTGCTGAAGTCACTCAAGGAACTGCAGCATTTTACTTAATCCATGACTCGGATTAATCCATTACAGTGACAGAAGGACAGCACACGACAGAAATGTGAGCATCAGTCATGCATAGGTCTACACACACACTCTAATGCGGTGGCTGTTAGAGAACAGGTGGGCAAAGTGTAAGCCAGGACTGCATCTTCAACCAGTGGAGGTAAAAGAGAATGGAGAGAAAGCACAGTAGCAGTTGCCACCCCTTACCCAGCCTGTAGAGCATGACCAGCTCTCATATCTCCCGTCTTTCCCCTCCTGTCTTTTCCTTCATTTTAATGCTTTACTATGCTGCGGATGGAGCTGCGGACCTCACATAGGACAGCTTCATGCTTCACAGAACGGCAGCATTGCTGACCAGCCCAGCTGTCTTAATTATTTTTCTCTTGCTGCGATTAAACACCTTGGCCTAGGCAGCTTACAGAGAGGAGGGTACAGGTCCAGAGGGAGGAGTCCATCATGGTGGGGAGCATGGCAACAAGGACAAAGGCATGGCACTGGAGCCGCAGCTGAGAGCTCACATCTTGATCAATAAGCAGGAAGCAGAGAGAGCAGCCTCCGAAAGCACGGATCTTTTGAAACCTCAAAGCCCACCCCCCAGTGATACACCTCCTCCAACAGAGCCACATCTGCTAATCCTTCCCAAACATTTCCACCAACTGTGCACCAGGCACCAAATAGATGAGTCTATGGGAGCCATTCCCATTCAAACCACCACATTAGCTTTTTTTTAAAATCTCTTTTGGACTCCATCTTTGCCTCCCTTTATTGAAGGGCTGAATCATTCTTTTCTGCAGTGACCTTGGATTTCACAAATGACGAGGCTGATCAATAAACATCTCTCTGACGAGAGCCATTAAGAACTCAAGCAACAGTGAACCTCACAGGACAGATCATAATGGGATTCCTCCCCTCAAAGTCATTCAAATTGAGAGACTGCACCCTGGAAAAGGACTTATCTCATGGGTACCAGATTACTCCCTGAGAGTGAGGGCAATGATAACTCCTTTGAGGACAAAAAATCAAAATAAACAAACAGGTAAAACAAACAAAGAAACAAAGGCAAATTGCCCCACTTTCTAATAACGGGATCCCAACTGCTTAGAGCCTGACCCAGTGACTTGTGATACCCTACATAAATAGAGTCCAATTCCTAATGACCTCACGTGCCTCATCCCAACCCCCGGTGCCTCATCTCAAATGATCAGTTTCAGAAAAGACAAATGATATTATAACATTTACTACCCAACCAGGAATTACCCACCTCTTATCTACTCAAATATGACTCCCCACAATTGGCCTAGGAGTAAAATAACTGTCATAAATTCCCTCTCAGGGGTGCGATTCTCGCTGTGAATTTGCTTACTGTGCTTCTGTCCATTGTCTAGACTTTATTAAACATTTTATATCAATTCTAGTCTGATAAATACTTCTACCCTGTGCCCCGGGCTGTCACTCCCAGCATGGTGTTCACGGGAATCCCTTGCAGAAGCAGAATTGAGGCAGCGCCCCTCCATCAGCCTGACTCTCACTGCCTGCTCTGTCTTGACTAGGCAGAAGCCAGACTCCTCCTTTGTTTTCCTTTCCTAGAATACCTCAAAGTTCCCATCATTGTCCTGATCCCCCCCCCCCCCGTTCCAGACCTGGTAACACTCTGGCATTCTTCTTTTTCTGATTCGTGACTCATTCTTTGCTCAAACTCCACTAAGTTCATTTTGTTGAAAACTTGTCTTAGAAGCAAATCATCACCCGTTTTGAAGGCAAGGCTGAATCTTTTAACTAGAGAGCTGATAAATACAAATCACTTGGTTACTGAAGTTTGAGGCATGCTGCCTGAGTTCCTGTGTTATTTTTATGGAGGAATCAGGGTCCCCTCTTGGGGTTTTTAGTTTTCTTAATGTGATAGTTTGAATGAAATTGGCCCCCATAAGCTCACAGGGAGTGACGCTATTAGGTGTGGCCTTGTTGGAGGAAGCATGTCACTGTGAGGGCAGGATTTGAGGTTTCTTATGCTCAGGATACCGCCCAGTGTGTCAGCCATCTCCCTGTTGCCTGCAAGATGTGGGACTCTCAGCTACTTCTCCAGGACCACGTCTGCCTGCATGCCGCCATGCTCCCTGCCATGATGATAATGGACTGAACCTTTATAACTATAAGCAAGCCCTCTCGATTAAATGTTTTCCTTATAAAAGTTGCTGTGGTCATAGTGTCTCTTCATTGATGGAGGAGGGTCATTTGTCTATTTGTTACTGTCTTGGCCTTTGATAGGACAGAAAATTAGGTAGGTGGAGTAAACAGAACAGAATGCTGGGAGGAAGAAGGCAGTGAGGCAGACACCATAGCTCTCCTCTCCTAGATGGACACAGGTTAAGATCTTTCCTGGTAAGCCACCACTTCATGGTGCTACACACATTATTAGAAATGGGTTAATCAAGATGTGAGAGTTAGCCTGTAAGAGGCTAGAGCTAATGGGCCAGGCAGTGTTTAAAAGAATACAGTTTCCATGTAATTATTTCGGGTGTAAAGCTAGCCGGGTGGCGGGACACAGCCCACAGCTCCTTCTACACTTCATGGCAATAGAAATCCTAAGACACTTCATAAAAGAATTTAAGAATGGGTTCACAAGGGAGTTCCAGGAAACACTCTTTCTATGGCATCTAAACCAAAACGAAACAAAACAGGGCAGGCAAGTTGTAATCTCAGCAGCGGCCAGAAGGAGAAGAGTGGAGTAGAAGAAGAGAAAAGAGCAGTCCAGTTATTTGAGTTAAACTAGCATGGCAGTCGTTCATGTAATGGGCTAGCAGGTACATGGGGGATGGGAGCTTGAGAGAAAGAGGAAGGAGGCCAAAAGTACCAGAAAAATCATACTTTGGCTCTGGCTAGCATCTCTGAAAGAAAGAGACAAAAAAGTTAAGAAAGGAAGGAAGGAAGGAAGGAAGGAAGGAAGGAAGGAAGGAAGGAAGAAAAAGTTAAGTAAACCCAACAGAACCTGTGGCAGCTCATAGGGATCTGGGAAGGAAAGGATGTGATCTCATTAAAGGCCTAATTCTCCCCCTCCCCCCCCCCGTACTACCCCCCATCCCACACACCAACCCACACCCCGCCGCTTTAATACAGCTTAAGGTGTGCCTGTCTTCTGACCAGGCAACTGACAGGCCCAATTGGATGAGTCTCAAGGAAGACAATGGCACATCTCCACCTACAGGTGGATTTCATTCTTTGAGCCAGGAGGCAACAGCGTTTTCTTAACAGGCCCTCAGCGCTAGTTTAACACAGGGCTCAAGGGCCAGGTTGTGCAGTAGGTGGCTACTGGCCACTCACGACCACTGACTACCCAAAATGTGGTTGATATGATTGACATGTACTTTTGGGGTAAAACGCACGCTGGTTTATGAAAACAGCACCAAAAAAAAAAAAAAAAAGCCTCAATAATTTAAAGCTGTGTACTGAAACAATAAGATTTTTATATATAAAGCCAGATAAGATTAAACGTAGTTTCAGTTTCTCTTTACCTTTTGAATGGGGTTATTAGACTATTTGAAGTTACACATGGTTCCTATTTCCTCTCATTGGATTGTTCTGTACTGCTGAGCAGTTTTGGTGACAGACCATTCCTGTGGCATCGGTCACAGCTGTTTGGCTTGACAAACTTTAGTGACAAGGGGTCACACATGATTCACCTGAACCTGGCTACATAAACACGTAAGCACTGAGGTGGTTGTGGTGGGGTCTGAGGTAGTGATATTCTAGGACCCTTCGCTGCTTCCCTTACCCATGGCTTCTTCTCCTACACTGCCGTCAAGAAGGGACTTGTGGAGCTAAAAGCGTCCAAGGTCTGCAGGAGGCTGCCTCTTTTGTCCTTTCTCCGGATGCAGCAATTAAAAATGCTTTGATGATCCAGCTTCCTCTCTGGCCCAGAGCTCAGACTCACCGGCTAATTAACTCTCTGAAGAAAGCCAGGAGCCGCCTCACCTTGGAGCTTTCTGTATCCGCTTCCACAGTGGAGAGTGACTCAGAGGGTCCTGCTGGAGACGCTGCTTTTAGTTTGGGTCCAGACCTATCAGGACAAACAACACTTCCTGTATACTTTTGTCCTTCCAAAAAGAGAGACAGACGGACAACTCATTAAATGAACATTTCAGCGTTTGCAAGTGTCGGGGGGGCCTTTGTGGACAGTGAGGAGAAGAAACAGTGCTTGAGTTCAATGGGATTTGCCTCTTGCCTCAAGTGAGCTGTGCCTGGGGGTGGGGTGGGGGTTAAGACCCTGGATGCTCATGGTCACGCAGAACTTCCACTGGGTCAATGGTCTCTGAGTTCTTGTCTCATGAATTCAAAGAATGGGATTTAGAGAGAATGAGAAGATGGGTTCAGATAGGAGTCTTGTTATGGATCTGTGATGAGAGTTTAAGTCAGGACAAGCTAAGTCTGGGCAGGTCACCCAAAGGAAGTTCTTTACTTCCAACCATAACCACCTGCCAGAGTAGAACTTGGACATCGATTAATTTAGCCTGAGTCTCAGTAGTTTACCCTGAGGAAATACCTGGTTGCAGGGGGAACCACAAACTGAGATTACCTAGTACCATTCAAAAACAGACCATCCAAAGGAAATGTCTAACATTCCAACTGCTGTAGATAGGATCACCTGCCAGTACACACTCACCAGGACATCCCTAGACAAATGTCAGCCAATCAGGGGTCCTGAATCTCAAAAACCCCTCCCCTCTACCTTCACTACTATAAAAACCCAATTCTAACTGAGCTCGGGGCTCTCCGTTTATTCCAATATGTTGGACATGTGGAGAGACCGAGTTTGCAAACTTGATTAAAATACGGGACTTTGCTTTTACATACAGGACTCGGTCTCTTTGTTGGCTTTGGAGGGGACTTCGTGGATTTGGGCATAGCACTTAAGAGTGGGAAAGCAGAGAGTGCCTACACAGTCCCAGTGAGCCCTGGAGATGGGATGCCCCTGATCTGCTACGCGGCTCCTAGCACAAGCCACAGTGACATATGGGCATAGGCAAGAGCTGTGCAATCCAGTTAGCCTGACCAGGAGGTGTGGGCGCCTCCTCTTATTTTTGGTCACATTCTGGCATACAACTTCCAGGCCCTCTGGCATCACTGGCCTCCTGTCAAGGCAGAGCTAGAGATACTTGGGTTTAAACCTTTCCGGCATCTCTGACATTCTCTAAGGACAGAACCATGACAGCATCAGGGGCATGTCTAGCTTTTATCCAGGGGGAAACTGTTTACTTTTAGGGTCCCTGACTAGTTTCTGTCTCCTGTTCTTGTCAGCAGTATTTGGAATAACAGAGAAACAACACATTTGGATAGCTTGAGCGACACAGGCCAACACCTCCTCCCCTTCTGTTATGAGCTGGGGGACTTCAGCTCCATGTTTTCTTCGAGTAATATCTATGAGGACTCTGTGCCCTTCTCCCCAGAGAGTGATGAGTAACCAGACCAAGCAAGAGAATTGTTTTTATGAGGATTCTTTACTAGCAACCTCAATATCCAATGCATCAATGGGGTTATAATCTTAATAGGCATGGGGGATTGATAATGGGCAACACACAGGCACTTCAATATCACAATTATTAATCCTACTAAACCTAATACATAAAACCAATTCATAACCTTAATCTAACTTATCACTTATTCATACACTTCTTAACCTTAATACAACTTATCCATTACTTGTCTATAAAACACTTCTTAACCTTAACTTATCCATTAACATTTCCTAATCTTATCAATTATCCATAAGATATCTCTTAACATTTCACACACTAAACATATGTATTAACACGTCTATGCTCTTCTCTTAACCTCTCATACACGCATGAAATAGCATCATACGACCTGGTATTCTTCAGCTTAAAAGGGGCTTTTTGAATTTCTTCAGGCTGGACGCCTGACCGCACCGGGGGCTGGATAGCGAGGCTCTACTCTTTTTTTTTTTTTTTTTTGATTTTTCGAGACAAGGTTTCTCTGTGGCTTTGGAGCCTGTCTGTCCTGGAACTAGCTCTGTAGACCAGGCTGGTCTCGAACTCACAGAGATCCGCCTGCTTCTGCCTCCCGAGGCTCTACTCTTGACCCCATAGTCTGCGCTCAGGAGATAAAGTTCCAATGTCCTGTTCCAGGCTGGTATCAGGTGCTGGATCAATCCTTGACAGCGTAGTCTGTGACCTTTGGACTCGGCTTTTTTGGGTGACCAAGTCTTTTAGTTCTCTACTCTCGAAGACGAAGCTTTGCTCTCGGGATAGCAAAGTGTTCTGAGAGGCAGAGTATCTTGTCTGTTCTCGGGAGACAGACCTTCAATGTCCACTCTCAGGAAATGCGGCTTTGCGGGACGTAAGGCGTTAAATGTCTGTTTTCGGAAGATGAAGCTCTGTACTCGGGAGACAGAGCATTAAATGTTTGGGTAAGGCGTTTAATATTTCTGCTGTTCGGGAGGCAGGCTTGGAGGATCTCTCTTTCCACAGAGGCCTGATGCCAGAGCCATTGTGAGAAGTGAGATGACCGTCCTGCTTCAGCCCTCTCTTTTATTCCAGTTCGACACTGCCCCTCGTTTGATCCTTCTGATAACCAGGTATCCTAGATTATCAGTATCGACTGGCCACAGAAGGGTGGGGGAACCTCTTGTGTGGCAAGATTACTTTGTTACCACGGTTGCTGGGTGCACCCCGCCCCCAATCTGGCAGGGCCAGATGAGTGTGGCAGCCTTCAAGTGGGCAAATGTTCTCTTAATATTTCACTCACCTTAGTAGTTTTCCACACCACACACAAGCAGGAATGCTTTTACATTACACCAAGTTACATTCATTCTTATTCTATAAATTTCCTGCTCTGTCTACACTACAGATTCCCCTTTTATTCATTCAGAGGAATCTGCTTCCATGCTCATTACACCTTCCACTTCATTTCCTGTGGAGTAGACTGCTGCTTTCCATCTGACTTCAACATTTGCTTCTCTCTGAGACAAAAAACAAAAACAAAAAACCAAAACCAAAACAAAACAACAACAACAACAACAAAAAACCAGTATTTTTGCTCAAGTTCAATTGCTCATTGGATTCCTCTGCTTTAGGCCTACAGACACCTCCAAATCAGTATATACAAAAGGCCTCTTTAAAATCCCCCACGGTGCCCACTTCCTCCTTAGAGCTGACCATGCTCATGCTCTCCTGGTCTCCCAGCTCAGAGCACTGATTAGACTGAGCCAACCCTATCCCTTGACCTTGCTTGCAAACTTCAGCTTAGTCTGTCAACACAACAGTACAGTTCTCACTGGAAAGAGAGTAAGAGGGGCCATTAGAGTGAGCACGGCCCAGGAACAGGCTTGGGTTATCCCAATCCCATGTTCCAAGGTAGAAGCAGTTTCTTAGTTTCCCTGGATTTACAAAGTCCTGAGTCAAGGAAGTTTCTACAGTGGTGGGGACATCAGGGTGGTTGTTACAGCAAGAGGGGAGCAAGAGGTTTTTCCATAGGCCTGAGATTCCGTCTGATGGTGTATTTTTAGTTTTGTGGGCAGGGAAGCCAGTGTTCTGCTTAGTTAATAGATCCCGAAAGGTTTTTATGTGTTAGTCACAGGATGTTAGTTCCAACGCAGAAATGGGCAAAGAATGACTATTCCTAGCCAAGGCTAGCCCAAGACAAGGCTGTTAACCTTTGGACCCATGACATTTCAACTTTCTCCACACTGTCTTCAAGGTGGGAGAGAAGCAGCAGAGACGACCTTGGGAGGAGTGAGGAGTGTACATTGTCAAAGTACAGAGTAGGCATGGGTGAAATTCTCAAATAATTACAAAACACACACTTAAAAATTTACTGAATATATTAAGCTTACGTCACATATTTATGTGACAGGGGCGCCTCCATAAATTCAGGGGGGAATGGATGTTCATAAACCTTTATGGAATAAGAATAAGCTCCGACGGTAATAGACTGGGGTGGGTGTGGGAACGCAGCAGGGCCTGCTTACATAGATTCTTCTCGAAGTCCAGATGTGTATGAGGTTCCTTCCCTCCAGCCTGAGGCAGGACACCTGTCCCATTAAGGTCTTCGAACGGATGCAGGTAGTGAGAGGAGGTAGAGAGCAGTCTCCTTGTGTTCTATGGCCTGCTTCAGAGCCGAGGGTGAGGGGCAGGGAAGAGTGGCTTTCCCGCTTCCGCTTTCCTCAGACGTCAAGACGCCGCGGTTGGGGGAGGCAGGATCTCACCCACGCTGCTACGTTGCCGAGTCTCCAGATGAGAGCGTGTTCTGAGGTCTTAGTTACTTTCTCATAGCTGTGTCAAAAGCAACGGAAAGAAGAAAGGGTTTGTTTGGCTCAGTGTGAGGTTCTGAGCCATCCATGGCTGGGGAGGCGGGGCAGCAGGAGCGGGAAGCAGTCTGGAAGCAGAAGGTGGCGGATGCTCCTGCCCATCAGCCCTTTCCCCTTTTCACTCCGTCTCAGACTCCAGCCCCTGAAGACTGCCGCTCACATTTATGGTGGGTCTTCTCATCTCAATATACCCGATCCAGATACTCCCTCTGGGGCTGCCCTTAGGTTTGATTCCGTGGTGATGGTCAGTCCCACCAAGCTGACCTACCTAAATGATGTTCTTTGTACCAAAGGGTTATCTTTTCAGTATACAAATGTTAAGAGATGCCGTTGAACCCACAACACCATGCTTTTGGCCAAGTCCAAATGCCTTGCACTTCTAGGAACATCCCTGGCCCTTGCCATATTTTCCACCCTAAATTTGAACATAATCTCTACCGCTCCCTGCACACCTGTCACGTCATAATGCCTCCAAGTTTCATAACAGAAAACACTGAAATAGCACTTAAAGCAGTCGCTTTCGCTGAACATCATTGTCTTGGACACACAAGGTAACTGACCGAATCAAAGTCCAGTGTGACATCTCCGCTTGTATTTTATGCCTGTGCTTTGGTTGAGGGTACCCAGATAAATTGTAGTCCTTAATCTTTCCTCTTAAGTCACCTTGAATTCCAGGAAAAGTGCCCAGAAAGAACAGACTGCCTCCGCCTCCAGATGAGGACAATTACCCAAGAAAGGAAGACTGCGCCCTCAGCAATTAGCTCTGCGAAGATTTATTGGGCAACAGTTGGGGTAGCGATGTATCAGCCCACCTTGCAGGATAGAGTGGAGTTGAGATAATGTCGGGTCAGTGATGGGCAGGACTATGCCTTGACCAGGACTACTCGGTTATACATTATGCATACCTCGTCCCTTGTTTCAGCCTAAACCTCATCTCAGTTCCCAGAATATGTGGGGGTCACTGGATTGCTTCCCTATGCATCCATATTGAATTGAAGGCTTTTTGCCTTCCTTCATTTCTTCAACAGGCATATGGAGATGAGTGGCTAAGTCTACCTTGTTTTAGTGGTGCTGGAACCTGGACGTGAATCCTAAAATCTCTAGGAACAACCTCGACATGGCACCTGGTTCAGACATCTGTGAGGTTTAAGCTGTTTTCTAAAGGGATTGCTGATGACCTTCACCAGGAGGTCCCTAATAGTCACAGCCAGTGACTGGTCTCTTGAAGGGCATAGGACAAGAAGCATCGCTTCTTCAACATGAATTCTCCTTGGCCCTAGAACCTGCGTGTTCATGGCCATTCGCCGCCATGACACTTGTCCTAAGAGGTAGCATTACATTCTAAAGACAGCCTTGCAGACTCCTTCATCCCTGACTGCTGGAGGCAGCACCTCCCATTGCTCCCCCCAAAGGGAGCCATCCTCATCTACAGCAGTTAATCTGATGTTTTGGATGCAGCTTCTGATTCCTTTTCAAGGCCCGCTCAGCTCCTTTGCAGTTCCGATCAGGAGATAGCGCCCCGTGCGCGAGAACTAGGTCAGGTCACACCATTTAATAAAGCTATCATGGCCAATGCAAGCGTGACACACAAAAGGGAACAGGAGTGCACAGCTGTACTCTTTGTGGCACACAACCAGGCAGTGTGCACTTGGTAAAGACCTTTTTGATGTCACGGGGTGAGGGATTAAGTCATAATTATGTAGATCTCAATTGCCTTCCAGCGAGCCCACGGGCGGATCTTCATTAACATCACAGCGGGGTCTAATTCTAGTGCAGACTGAGCATCCTTCTTGTGCCTGACACCCAGCCTGCAGAATCTGTTCAGAGTTAAGCAGGGACCTGAGCTGGAAAGAGCACCAGGTGCTGTCTTTCCACATTTGCCTCAGTCGTGTGCTGATGAATGGGTGTGAGCCCCCCTTTCTCCTTACCGGGCTGGTCCCACACATTTGGTACCAGTTCTTAAGGTATTGGAATCTGACCCTCCAGTAGTTACTGAGATGTTGGAGAAAACGGATCAGTTGAGTTTTCTCGGTAGTCCAATGCCAACTCAAAGTTTATTTCTTAGAAACGTTTATGGCTGAGATGGTCAGCTGTTTTCACCACAGATCTAGATCTCAAATAACTCTTCAAATGCCCATGGCATCTTTGTGGAGCTCCCCAAGAAGGGTGAGGCAAGGTTGGTGGGGGGGCTTATAGCTTATAGATCAAAAATGCTGGTCTGGCAGCTAGGGTGTTTCTGTTCCATATAGGAGTGAAGGAGGATCCCCAGGTGATAGGTAAGAAGCCTTGGGATTTAGTTGACTCTTGTTTGGGGCCACTCAGATGTTAGTTAGTCTCACTTGGGAGCATCTATGAGTCAAAAGCAACTTCCCCATCTTCCAGTGGGATGAGCCCAGAAGACTGCTTGAAATACAGTTTAGCTTTAAGGCACTGCAGGGCAGCCCGTATCACAACAGTGAACTTGCTGCTGTCCAAAAAGGTGGGCCCTGACCTCCACACGTCCGCTTTTTAGGATCACCTGCCTGCTGCCGTTTCTTCTATCCATGTTAAGGAATCTGCAGCTGACTTTACACCGTGTTTAGCTTCTAACAGAAGCACTGAGATGATGTAGTTGGGGGACTTATAGTATAAGTCAAATCAAAGTTAGCTTTGCACCCCCAGGTTCTGCTGTGACCCACAGACTCTCGCTTCTGGGGACTTCAGTGTCTCTCTCCCTTGTAGTTTTGTGATATCAAGTTTCCGTTTGCTGCAACTCTCCTACTTTTCTGTCATCTTTGATCGCTGCTCACATTTCTTCTAATTTGTTAATCTTGAGGCTGGCTTTACTGCGTCACTCAGACTGGCCTTCACCGTCCACGCACTTAGTGGATCCCCTTGCCTCTTGAGTGATGGGATTATAGGCACATGCCACTGCACCTGGCTAACTCTTAGTTTTTAAATCTTTATGTATCTCTTTCACAATCCAGACTACTTTACAGTTTTTCTGGGAAGCAGATGGTGGCGGCGGGATCAAACTGTGAGTAGCTGTGAACTCAGAGGGCTCCTCTAGAAAAGTTCCTCCAGGGACCAGAGAGGAAAACCACATCCAATGTCTCCATCCATCTTCGGCTGACAAGTATCACAGTGCTTTAGAATGGTAAGGATTCCTTTGTGAGCTGCTCAGAGGGTGTGAAATTCTTCCTTGCATTAAAACGCAATTAGCAGCGTGGTAATGTTTTCCTATTTAATTCTGTCCTTTGATTGTCTAGAGAATTCTTCCTCTTAGCTTGTATTAGTTATGATTTCTGCATAACAAATCATTCCAAGCTCTAGCTACTTCAGGACCAACAAACATGACTTCTGGGATACACACACAGCTTCTGAGGGTCAGGACCCAAGTGCAGACAGAACGGGTGTAGTTCTAGCTGAGCCATTCTCCTGAACTCTCTGGGGATTGGCCAGAGCTGGAGGGCCTGCTCACAAGGTGACTCACTTAACTGGCAGAGGGGAGGAGGCTTCATTCAATTATTTGCTGGTTCCTGGCAGGAGGCCAGTCCATTTTCACAGGGCCTTCTCCATGAGGTTGACTTGAGTGTCGGGTGCATGGTGCTAGCTTTACCAAGGAGGGTGAGCGAGCAGCAACCACAAGGACTGCAACGGCCAACTCTTGAATTCTGTCATCGCTGTCACATTCCAGAACTGAGCTGTGGGCTACAAGCAATGAAAGGGGAAGGCCATTCAAACTCCATTTTAAATGTGTTCTACCATGTTACTGATATTCTCTATTTGATGAGATATCAGTTTTGTGCTTTCCTTTAATTCTGTAGACACAGTTTCCTTTATTCCTCAAACATGTTTTCATTGGTTGATTACATTTAAAAATTTTCATCTTATTACTATTATTGTGTGTGCGCGTACGTGTAAGCTACGTGTGTAAGGGAAGGATTGCAGTTTTAACCTTTGGGAGTCCATCTGCTCCTTCCACTGTGGATTCCTAGGATCAAACTCAGGTCATCGGGCTTGTACAACAAGCCTCTTACCCACTGAGCTTCTTCTTCTTTATTATTCTTACCCATAAATAATAAAAACTCAGAGACAGAAATTGGGATTCAGCCCCAAAACCAGAACAGCAAAGGAGTCAAGCCACTAGAGAAGTCTTACCTCTACCAAGACTGGGAGACCGCAAACTAAGCAGACTAAGGCTCTCTCTCCTCCCATTTTATATTCCCTCTAGTGCTGGGATTAAGGGTGTGTAGTCTTAATCCCAGCACTAGATTAAGGGTGTGTAGACTCCCTAGTACTGGAATTAAAGGTGTGAGCCACCACCACCTGAATTTGTTTCTGTACTGATCTTGTGTAGCCCAGGGTGGGCTTGAACTCACAGAGTTCCATCTGACTCTGTCTCCCAAATCCTGGGATTAAAGGTGTGTGTCACCATTGCCTGACCTCTAGTGGCTTTAGCATTGCCTCTGGTCTTCCGGCAAGATACAAACAATAGACCACTACCCTGGGTGTGTCCCCCCCCTCCCCTCTCCACACTTTAGAGACTGTATGTAATGTGATGGATTTTAGTGTACACAGATTGTACAATATTACCGCCATCTACCTCCAGAGTGGTTTACTGTCCTAAAAAGAAATCCATGCCCAGCCATTACAAAATCGGCCATGAAAACAATGCGCCCAGAATGCTGCTGTCTTCTGATGCTATTGCTGTTTGTCATACCTTTCCAGATGACTTCTCTAAGTCAAGTCTCTGCTCAGTCGACGAACGGAAGGGTGACTTCCTCAGATTATTGAATCCACAAGTCTTGTGTCTTTTCCAAAGGCTTGTTTGTATCTTGGGCTACGGTTTGGATGCCCCAGACCTTTGTAACTTTCTGTGTGAGTTCCAGGGGGGCCAGAGGTGGGGCGTTACAGTCGGATCTCTCCGCAGCACACCCAATTCTGTATTTGTACATGAACTCTAGTCCATCAGCCATATGTCAGAGCTTTTCAAAAGTCTCTGTGAACATCTCCTTCCCAAGAGCTTCTCTTTAATGTTTGGTCACGCACATGCTTGTCCAATAGCTACTGCAGTCTCAGACAGCTACAGTGTCAAAACATTTCTGTTGCTGTTTTTGACCCCAAAAGTTGAATGAGCTCAAATAATATCTCACAAGAGGGACTTTTCCAGGGAGCTGAGACAGATTACCACAGGGACAATTCTAGGGAATGTGCATTTTGAGGAGCTTTCAACACATATTGCCTCTCCAGGGAGTATAAAGCAAACTTAAGCAAACTTACTTATTTTCTGAGCAAAACAAGTCAAAATAAAAAAATTTTGTTCTCTCTCTCTCTCTCTCTCTCTCTCTCTCTCTCTCTGTGTGTGTGTATGTGTGTGTGTCGGGGATAGTTCATCTACAGGTGTACATGTGAAGGCCGAAGGTCAATGCCAAGTGTCTTTCTCTATCATTCTCTATCTCTTTAAAAAAATATTTTTTTCTATGCGTACATATGCATGAGCATAGACAGATTCTCTGACCTCTCCTAAAGAGAGGTAAGATGTTTCACTACCTTTTGACCTTTAGAGTATATTCAGAGTGATACATATGCCTTGGAGGAATTGAGCTTCCTATATAAGAGCACATTACTCTCAAGAAAGCAAAACCAAAATGGAAGTCCTTATAAAACCTGGCATATGCTGGAGAGATCATAAAACCTGGCATACGCTGGAGAGATCATTTGGAGATGCCATGGGATCACACACACACACACACACACACACACACACACACACACACACGGCGGGGTGGGGAGGGGAAGGAGAGAGAGAGAAAGTGGAGGTGAGGTTAAGAACCTCGGCTAGAGTTACCTTGAGATTGGTATCCACTAGGGTTTCAGATTTGTGAGAACAACCATCCTGGGTACTCTAGATTGGCCCAGTAACATTAAAGGACTCCAGTGGGCATCACATGGGGTAAAAGGATCATCTATTTAATCTTGTTAAATTTCCGATCATCAGAATCATGGGATATAATCATGGTTTTAAGACACATTATCTTGAGTTATCCAGACACCGACTGGAACAGAGAGCCAGTGCCCTTCTGTGAGAGGATGTGCCCTAGTCATGGGCAAGGGCTCGGAGGCAGACACTTTCTCTGCATCACAAAATGGTCCTCCTAGAACCTAGTTGGGTGTGCAAGCTGATCATACCCAAGTCCTCTTTGTGGACAGCAAATCTTGTATGTGTGACCGTCAAGTCAGTATGTAGAAGGGGAAATGCTGGGTAATGATGGGTAATAGTAAGCTTCATACCTGCACACTACCAAATCCGATTCCGGAAAGGTGCCAGCAATTCCAAGCTCCCCCCACAGTCTACAAGGGGGCTTGTTTCCTGCTCACTCGGTGATGCAGACGATCGCCAAGTGTGGCAATAATTGTGATCTTATGAATTACATAATGGCTCTGCAGGACCTCCCTTAGACCGTTCACCTTTATGTCCGCTGTGCCTGGCACGGTGCCTGGCCAAAATTAACAACACAATAAGTATTATTGAAAGAATAAAGCTCATGGAGCCTGGCTAAATCTCTTCCTCCATACCAAAGCTTCCTCCAGTCTACCTGCAACTTTTGCTAGTTGTTCAGCAAGCAGGTCCCTCAGATTGGTTCTCCTCACCCCACCCTCTCCCTCCCACACTGCTTCTTTCCCTTCTGTGTGGCTTCCTGTCTCATGAATGACCCTTCACCCAGTTACTCTGCCTAGAAATGCGATGTGATGGTTTGAATGCGAAGGCCACCTGCAGGCTCATGTAGTTAAACACTTGGATTCCAGCGGACAGTGCTGTTTGGGAGAGGATGTGGAACTTTCAGGACATGGTGCCTTGTTGGGAGGAAGTGCATTACTGGAGGTGGGCGTGGAGAGTTTACAGACTCACCCCGCTTACACCTGGCTCTCTGCTTCCTGTGTGTGGTGGGAGATGCGCTCTCTCAAGTCTCAGCAACCTTCCGCTACGCTCTCCCTGCCATTGTGGACTCTGACTTCGGAACCATACACTCTCCCCCTGTAAGTGTCTTTGGGTCATGGTGTTTTAACACAAGCACAGCTGGACAGCCTCCTCTGCCCCCTAGCCACACTCTCCCACTCACCTGCTCCTGTCCAACCAGTGACATCAACCAGTCTGGTCGATTCGCCTCCACCGTAGGTCAGTCTCAACATAGTTATTGGATATCCTCTGTGTGCCAGTGATTGAGCTAAGATCTGAGGACACAGTGAAGAAGGGAGAAGGCCCCACCCCACAGTTCAGTTACAGAGCATGTCAGACGGCAATGAAGCCGTGAGGAACAAGTAAGAAGGCTGAGATACTGGAAGGACCTGCTGTTTTAAATAGTGGCCCAATAAGGACTCATTTAAGAAGTCAGGACCACAAGGGGTGCACCCACCCACGGAGACAGTGGGGCTGATCTGTTGGGAGCTCACCAAGGCCAGCTGGACTGTGACTGAAAAAGCATGGGATAAAACCGGACTCTCTGAGTATGGCGGACAATGAGGGCTGCCGAGAAGTTAAGGACAATGGCACTGGGTTTTGATCCTACTTCATGTTCTGGCTTTGTGGGAGCCTAGCCAGTTTGGATGTTCACCTTCCTAGACCAGGATGGAGCGGGGAGGACTTTGGACTTTACACAGGACAGAGAACCCTGACTGCTCTTCAGACTGGAGAGGGAGGGGGAGAAGAGTGGGAGGAGGGGGAGGGAAATGGGAGGCGGGGAGGAGGCGGAAATTTTTTTTTCAATAAAAAAGAATTATAAAAAAAATCTCAGTAGAGACCGAAGATGATGGAGGAGTGGTCATGTTTAGGTATTGCCTAAATGTGTCCACTTCTCTCCTTTCCCGTGCCATGACCTCAGTTTTAGCCCTATATCGCTCGTCTTCCGGATACCCACTTTCGTTGTGTGTCCTCCTTTCCAGCGTCATATTCCTAAATCAAAATCTCATGCCCTGCTCTTGCTTACAATCATTTTGTGATTCCCCAGAGTACAGAATTCAAATTCATTAAATATTGTCACCTGTGAGCCCTTGCGTCTGTCTCCAGCTTTATATCTCCCAAGTATCCCAGCGTCCCTGCATAGAACTTAAAAAACAAACAAACAAAAAACCCCAAACACTCTTGAGTCTGTTTTTGTTTTTCTTTTTTCTCATTACACAAAGAAAATAAGGGGCCTTTGTTGTTCATCTGTTGATTGTCTTTTTCACTTGGATTTGAGGCGCACCTTAGAGAACCTGGCTCCCTTTCAAAGAGACATTCGTTCAGAAAGGGCGGGTTTGTGACAGGATGAAGTTTCTAATCAGAAAGCTAAGAGCTAATCATGCAGATGAACGACGTTTGTATCCTAATGCAGTCAGGAATCGGCATGCATTATTAATAAGCCGAGGACTGGTGTCATGGCCTGGCTATTAATAGCTCCAGCTAGATGGACACCAAGGCTTGCCGTGGTGTGTAAGCTCAGCCCTCAGCCCCCTGGAAAGGGAACCTGCAGGAGTGGCTTCTCTTTTCCTTCCTTCCTTCCTTCCTTCCTTCCTTCCTTCCTTCCTTCCTTCCTTCCTTCCTTCCTTCCTTCCTTCCTCCCTCCCTCCGTCTCTCTGTCTCTCTTTCCTTTCTTTCTTTCTTTCTCTCTCTCTCTCTCTCTCTCTCTCTCTCCCTTTCTTTCTTTCTTTCTTTNTCTTTCTTTCTCTCTCTCTCTCTCTCTCTCTCTCTCTCCCTTTCTTTCTTTCTTTCTTTCTTTCTTGTATTTTTTTTTAGGGGGCAGGAGAGGAATTTGCACCCAAGTTATCTGAACCAGTTCGCAAGATCTTTTGGTCAGACTTCCAGATTTGATGGTGTGTGTGTGTGCGCGCGCGACTGGAGAGTTCAGTGAGTTGGGGGAGCAACAGCCACAGAGACAAGGCAGAGCCTTGTTTTCTGAGGAGCTTATCCTCATCTTTGTGCAGTGACACAGGCTGGGACTGCATCCTAGATCCTACCTTGTAAATCTGAGCCGTGGTTTCCAAGGGCACAGGCAAGCGAGTGCCCGTAACCAGGAAGGTAACAATTAGTAGATGCTCCATTTGGGGGACTAGAGGAACTAGAGGGTGGGATACTAATGAGGGGTGATCAGCCCAGGCTGGCAGTTCCCTGCAGGAAGGTTGAACTCCAGAATGTCTTCCCGAACTCTCACTACTGGAGTGGACATGGGCCAGTTTCTCCAGAATTGACATCTAAACTGGAACAATACCAAAGCGCTGGCAAAATAGATGCATTATAAGTGAGTATGAAGTGTGTTTAATACATGCAGTTGTCAGGTTAGATTTTATGGGCTTTGCTGGGTCTTTTTGAATGAAGCTAAAAATAAATGAATTCGCTGAATGTGATGCAGCTGTACCCGAGGACCCTGACCTCCCAGAACCGATGGAGCAGTCTGGTGCCTGCTCTGACTAGGAGGTGGGTCTCATCCTACTGACAGACTATCTTCCTGTTTTCTTTGGAGTAAATGTTCCAACGACCCGATGGCCAGAGAGTAGGACAGGCTTACAGCGTGTTGAAAGGTGACCTGTGTGCTTGCTTGCTGACATGCTGTCTGTGGATTGCTCACTTTGTAGCTTGCTACCTGCTGCCAAAGTTGTGGGGAGGAGACATCTCTGCCATCTCTCCTCCTCACAGCGGAAGCTAACGATGTTTAGCCAGCCCATCCGAGGATGCTGCAATGCTCTAAAACGGTCCTTCCTGGAAGCTCGGGCCATGGAGCAAAGCAGAAGCTCACTTCCCTTCTGAACTCTGAGTGGGGGCCAGGAGAGTGAGTGACCACCATGGGTGTCTGCTGGATAGGGTCTGTCTGCATCCAGAAACCACAGAAGTGAAAAACATACAAGAACGGACTGACAGCTAACACAAGCACAAGCCTAACGCTGTCAATCACGCATGCGCAGACGCTGGTCAGCTGTGTAACAAAGTAGCAAGCCACAGCCCTCTCAGGGCCAAAAGCTACCACCTGGAGCCTTCTTCTTAGAGCTGGCCACGTCAGCAGCTCTTTGGCTTTTTTAAAAAGTGGCAGGTTTCGATCTTATTTAAATTGCAGTAACATTTACTTCCTTTGGGACATCAGAGAAGTAAGGAAGTCGCAGCTGTTGGGGAGGAGGGTGGAAAAGCAGAAGATGGAGCTTTCTACCAGTACTTTCATGCGTGGTGAGTGCGCTCCGGGTTTCTAGAGGACAAAATTCTCAGTTGTGAGGGATGACATCACATGGTGAATAACAGAGACACGCCATACGGAAAAAGGGGGCGGTTCTGCCGGATTAGAACGTGGGAGTAGAGACGGTGTGGCCTCTTGTTGGGGCCTTCAGGCTTTGGTGGCAATTACTTATTCTAGATAGCAGGTTTTTTAAATTATATATTGGATTTTTTAATAGAAGGTTTCCTATGAATAATTCAAAATACTGACCCCAGACCTATGCATGTGGGCTTGCAAACACTGAGCTAAAAACGAAACAAGGAGACAGAGGATGGGAAGGCCTGTGAACTGAGATCCAGGGTCAGTGCTTGTGATGCTGACTGGGCGGAGAGGCCTGGGTAGCCCATAAACGTTGTTTCTGGTCCACCTGAAGATTAGCACCACCTTATTACAGCCATAGGAGATCTGCCCTTATCATTTTGGGAGGGCACTGCCCAGTCTGTTGAGGGCTCTGGAGAAGAATAAGCCTCTTTTTTATTTTTATGCAGGGTTTTTTTTTTTTTTTTTTTTTTTTTTTTTTTTTTAGTGTAGGCTGACCTGGAACTTGCTCTGTAGCCCGACGCTCCCTCTATCTCAGCCTCCTGAGCGCTGGGATCACAAGCCTGAGTCACGATGCCTAGTTTTCGTTGTCTCTTTTCAGCTCTTGCCTTTCTGCTTCCCACCGTGTGGCAACAGGGCAAGATGACCTTTGCCAGATGCCAGCCCCTTGGTTTTGAACTTCTCAGTTGCCGAAACTGTGAGAAACACGTTCTTGCTCCTTATAAATTACCTGGCTCCCGGAATTCTGTCATCACAGTGCGGAAAGCCAGGGGCTCCTCTCTCTTGAGTTCTCACAAGTTCACTCTGCTGAGCCCCTTGAACCGAGCGGCTCTTCAGGTTCGCCTTCACATCTCACTATGGTAACCGTGCGGCTGTCAGAGTGCATCCTTCATCTCAAGGACCTCAGCTGACATCCCAAACCCACATCCTTTTCAGTACCTAATGTATTGAAATGTCTAACCACAGGCAGCTCCATTAAGTTGTATTCGGCTAACAGTTACCTACAGCCGTTGATCTTCTTGCTGGATTCTGCAAGGGTTTAGCCTGGTCCACAGTGCCCTTGCTTTGGGGTGCTGGCTACAGTACTCCTTAGCTGGTCCATGGTCTAGTTCTTCCTATGAGATGGATGGGGCCTTGCCTTCTAGTTTTCTTCTTTTCACCTAACACATGCAGGGTCCCCAAATGCAACATCCCTGGGGTGTCAAGGCCATGAGCCCTGGATGCTAGTCCTGGCTCAATCACTGAGTAGACATCTCTGCTCTCTTCCCTTGGACTTTGGCATTTTGCTGCTCTGAGAAGTTTGATGGTTGGGACCAAAGCTCTGTAAGTCCATCCAGTGCTTTCTGCCCACAGCGGGTAACACACCAGGATAGCTTGCTCAGAGATGTCCCACACAGTCCCTTCCGTTAGAGCCTTGGTCTTCAGCTTGGCACTGTTGGAGGCAGCTGAACCCCGAGGAGGCCTTTATGCAAGGAGCTAGGATACTGGAGGATACCCTGGTGTCTTGTGCTCTCTGTCTCAGTCTATCTCTGTCTGTCTGTCTGTGCTTTCTGGCTGTCATGAAGTGAATAGGATTCCATAACAATGAAAAAAATGACAGACTGCTAAGAATGAAAGCCGATCTCTGAGGGAGCATTAATTCCCCTTCTCCTCGTATTTATTTTATTTTTGAGATTATAATTTAATTACATTCCCCTTCCCTCCCTCCAAACCCTTCCACATTCTCCTTGAAATTTATGGCCTTTTTTTACTAATTGTTATTGCAATTATATATACATACATACATATGTATATATCTTCCTACATATAACCTACATAACATATATGTTCAGTCCATATAATGTTACCTTTATGTATGTTTTCAGGGTTGACCATTTAGCACTGGGCAGCCATTGAATGTGTGCTCTTTCCTGGGGAAGTTTACCTTCCTAGGGAACATCTTTTTCTGAAAATACCTCTTGCCTTCAGAGACTGAACTTTGCAGACCTTGCAACCCACCAAGTTAATAATACACCCTGAAAATTTTCCCTGGAAAAACTCTGCCCCTAAGAAACCCAATATAAGCCCTGTACCTGTCCAGTTTGCAGCTGCTCTGTACCCTGGAAGGGCAGCCACTCTCCTGGATTCTTCCCTCCCAATAAATGAAGTTTGGATGATGACCTTCTTCCTCCGGAGCAGAGCAGGGTTGCAACACTTTCACTGGGGAAGCCTTTCCCTAGCAGCACCAGTTGCTACAGCTTCACTGGGGAAATCAGAGATGGAAGAGCAGAGCAGAGCAGGGCTGTAACACTTTCTCTGGGGAAAACTTCCTCTAGCAGAGTGGAGTTCTTACACTCTGGGACACCAGAGTTGAACTGTAACAGCTTCGCTGGGGAAGCCTCTCCTGCGGGTGCAGAGGTGTTACATTGAAGAAACCTTTCCCTTGAGTAGGGCTGTAAGCTACTACGGCTTACTGTGACCTGTGCTATTCTCTGGCCCCCCATTGCCAGAATACTCTTCCATCTGAGCTGTAGCACTTAGTATTCCTTAGCTCCCGAATGCCAGGATCCCTTTCCATCAAGTTGCAATGCTTATGATTAGCAATTGCAATCAAACTTTTCTCAGCAAAGATGGGACGAACAACCCAAACTTCATGCCCAGGCAGAAGGCCATCCAGCCTGCCAATGCCTGGCCCCTCCAGGGAAGCGAAGCCCCAAGAGTTAATGAGATGTACGGAAATATAATGACTGGCCATGAGATGCAAAATCTCACTAACAAATTAAAGGAAGAAGGCGCAAGGAATCAATCACCTAAGTTGTCCTGTCTGGAGGAAGGGTGGGGCTGAGACAATCATATAGCAAAAATTAGGACATTCTGTGGGTTTGGCCTGGCCTAACTCTTTCAATTCTCTGGTTGTTTCAGGCATGGAGATACAACAGGTGTTTGAGGACACTTGGCCTTTCTAACCGGAAGTGGTTTTACTCTTTATTCTTTAGCCACCAGAAACAAGCAAGTCTTCTCAGGTGTGTCCAAGGCTCCTCAAAGAAATAAACGTGGTAGTAGCAATACTGTCGGTTAAACACACACACACACACACACACAATATAAATACGTAATATTTGTTACATGTCTAGCAGTGAACACATATGGTTTATACAGCATTGCTGTTGACCGGGAGCTATTGTCACACCCTCCCATGTTACAGGTAAGGATGTCAAACATAGAGACAAACCCCTTGTAGAAGATGGCCTAGAACATACTAGCCCAACTCTCTTCTAGGAAGAGCAAATGTTTGAAGGTTGTAGAATCCAAGGAGCCCTATGAAGGAAGGTCTTTCTGACCTTCCTCATCTTGTTCCCCAGGGTGGGCATCTCTGACCTTCTCTGAGAGACACCTTCCCTGTACCTACAGGTTTGGGGCTTCCATATTTTTGAAGATGCAGGAGTACAGCAAGGAAGTGGAACAAATGGGCCTTGCTGTTTCCCTCAGTTGATCCACGTCCCTTGTCCAGTACTCCTTGGGGCGATGTGAACAAGTCTATCTTCCCTTCTTAACAGGGGTACAAGTTACAGTCCAAAGCATCATCTACCAAAGTCCAAGTTGTGGAAATAGTGAGTTTATTGGGCTTACATACAGAGCATGGATGAGGGGTTCCTAACAGGAGTGTGGGTGGCCCCAAAGCAGCTGCACCCCTGGGAAGTCTCACCCGGGCTGATTGATGACTTCCCCGCAGCTGTATAGATCGACACCTCCCCCTTCAGTTAGCGTCCATAGACTATGTAATTGGCCACCTCCAAAGACCACGGGGCCACGAGCAACTGGGGCAGAATTACACACAGTGCACGAAGGTGTAGGGGACCGTGGCTGGACTCTCTTGGGGTGGTCCAATGACAGTCCAGCACCTTCTTTCTGAGGGAAACTTGACATTCAACAGAGTCCACCACAAGGGACTCTGGCAGTGGTCATAGCCGCTCTGACGGAGATGGGGCTGTTAACTCTGCGGGAGAACTCTCCACAGGCAGGACATAACAAACCCCAACCATCTGCTCACTCTTTTCTGCAAAGATCCTCATGCCTTATAAAACTCGAGCAAGCCTGCATGTTTGCCTGCACCTTTTGACACAGATGCCACAGCCAAGGAGCCTTTTCTCCTCTGTACAGGCTAAAGTGACATTCTGGAGTGGGGGTCATTTTCAGCCTTCATTTCAGCCTCCAGTCCTTCGGAGGTTTGTGTTTCTTAGATATTTTTTTCTTCGTAGGTGTTCTCACCCCACGTTATTCCTAGATAGCCAGGCCCAGAGACAGGCAGAGATGGGGAAATGGCTTCTCAAGTTAAGCCCAGTGTGCCTCTCTCAGGGAGCCATAGAGAGGACAGAGGGACTAGAGGAGCCGGACTGCCAGAGAATGTCACTGGAGCTGAGTTGGTGATGCTCTCTCTTTCTTTACCACACTGGACAGAGTAGAGAAGGTGAGAGGGGCTCCTAACTTGAACCTTGGCGCCAAGCAGAGCAAGTCCACATACTTTCTGGGTCTCCAGTATAGTCCTGATCTAAGTCTCCATGTGTCCCAGTCAGGTGGGGATGATGGTGTCTCTCACAGGACTGGTATGGAGATTTGGTGAAATAGTGTGGTCAAACATTTAACGCATAGTGGATGTATTACATGTTCAAGAAATGGTGTTTCCCATAATGCACTAGCCATCAATCACAAACTAAAAACAACAGAAGCCAACTAAAATGCTTTCCTGATCTCTCACAGTAAGTAAATCCTTAAGGGGTGGGGAGGGAGCATGCTTTTTCTGAGTGCAGTCTGCTTCCTCCTGGGACATCTGCGCAGAGTCAGCAGGCATCTGAGGCCACCTTCTGCAAGGGATTATGGATAATGAGAACTCCGCTTACTTGCAAGTACCCAGGCTCATCTTTTTTTCAGCTGTTTATGCACACAAACTGTATACACATTTCCACATTCCTACATTCCTACATGGTTTTTACAGATCAGTGAATCCTTGGGATCCCAGGGACCTCTGCTCCAGGTGTGTGAATGCCCTGGCATTATTGTCCATCGCAGACACTTCTTTGGCTAGGAACGTCCCAGTAACCCCTCGGGTCACACGCCTTCCCCCCCCCCCCCCCCCCCCCCCACCTCATTCTGTTCACCGAAGTCCTTTCTGCTGTTTGCGTCTTGGTTCAATTTCAGAGAGATTTCCAGCCCGGCTCGGGTGACTCTCGCATCTCATTACACTCTTGGTGATTAGCTCCATCTCATTACCCCAGCCTGGCTGGAACACGACGACTTGTTTCCAGGTGTGAACCTGTGCGGCGTACACCTCTTCAAAATTCCAGGCAGGCCTGCCTTCGCAGCCGAGGCAAGACAACCACTTCCAGCCGTGTACAGTTCATTACCACGTCCATGTCAGGAAGAGAATGCTGCTGTATTCCACATCTGGTCACATGCTTATTAATTATGCACTTCTTATAACAACTGTGTCTAATTAGGACAGAGCGGAGACCTCCGCGGAGCCCAGCGATTCTTTATGTTTTCTCATTCTTGGTACCTCATTACCTTCCCTCCAAATTACGCCCAATTTGTTTTACATCCATGCCACATTAAGACAATTGCTCTCAGGTGTGCGCTACAACGCACGCTCTGCTTTTCCACCCAGACTGTCTTGACCAGCACACTCCTCGTTCCCACAGGCTATGGAAGGCTAGCCATTTTGTGGTCTCTGCTCACATTTGCCCTGGATGGAATGAATCCAGCTCAGATTTGCTGAACCCCAGGGCTGGACTCTGGCCTGCTTCTTCCTTGTCCTCCTATTTCTGTGCCCAGGTCCCGGGAAGGCAGGCACCACCACGTCTCAGATCAAGAATCTTGACTGGAATGGCCAGGGCCCATTCGCAGAGCCTGTGAGGCAGGAATTCATTTGTTTCATCAGGAGTTGGTGAGGCGTGAGCTGCCAGGCTGTGCTGGTGAGGGAAAACGCCCTGAAAATGACAGTTCTGAGCTTCCAGAACTTCCTATAACTCAGCCTCGCAGCAGGGAGTCGGGCTGAAGACTTTCGGTTCTCAGTCCTATGCGATGGCTTCTTAAATGAAAGGCTAGTGTTTGAGCTGGATTGGAGTGGGAAGTGCGGACTTCAGCAAAAGCAGGATCACAGTGAGTGGTCTAAGAAGCCAGCGGAAACACCAGATCACACCTCACACCACAAGGTTGCCACTGTAGAGATCCCGCATCACCACCGAGCCAGAACAGGCAGCCACACCCTTTTGACTGAACGGCTGCCTCAGGTGCTAAGAAATCATGGAAACAACTTGACTGTGAGAGACATCTGGGTTTGCTTGCCAATTTGACTTCTCTGTGGTGAGGCTTTCTTTCTCAAGCTATTTGAAATATAGAATAATGACTATCAGGTTCAGAAAACATTCAGACGAGAGTGCAGTCCTGGAGAGGGCCTGGGACTCCGAGTGAAGTCTCTTCAGGGAGGGTCCCACCACAGAGTCTGAGTGGAACACGCGTGAATAACGTTGCCTTTGAGAGCTTGCAAACAGCTCTTCGAGGGCAAGAGGCCGCATACAGTGTCCTTGCCAAATCTCCAGGACCTTTTCAGCTGGGAGAGGGAGAAAGTTCTAGCTGGGCAGTGAGATTAAAAGACTCCATTGTGAGCCAGGCAGTGGTGGCATAAGCCTTTAGTCCCAGCACTCGGGAGGCAGACGCGGGCAAACCTCTGAGTTTGAGCCCAGCCTGGTCAACAGAGCGAGTACCATGGTAGCCATTGTTACAGAGGAAAAACCCTGTCTTGAAAAACAGAAACAAAAAAAAGACACCATCATGAGGCAGGAATAAAAGCAAAATTCTGCAATGGGCTGGATGCCTTGGGAGGAACTGAATATGGCGGGTTGGTTAAATGAGTGCCTGGGAGATGAGGGGCACAGGAGAAAGCACAGTTAGAGAACACGACTCGTCAAGAGGCCTCATGAGCGCCGTTAGGTGGTTTCTTCTTCAAGGAATTTATTCTGACGGTGGCTAGGTTAGAACACAGCCATCTAGCAGTTTCTGCACTGGGCATAGAAAGGAAAGAATAGCTATGGTGTGACTTGTGGTAAGGACACCACGGGAAGCCATGTCGAGTATGTGCAGAGGGCGACAGTATGAGAGACACTGTCCCTGGGAACGGCTTCGGTTTGTGTGGTGACAATCGCAGCTGCCTGCAGAGGCCAGGCCGGGTGCGGGATGTCCCAGACTGCAGCTGCAGGCAGTAGTGTGCCTTCTGACTCTGCACAGCGGCAAGTCCTCTTGACCATTGAACTCCACACTTTGCCGTAAAAAGGAGATATTTTCCTTTTTAATGAATACGTATTATTCCTCCTGTCACTCGTTAGCATTGATTTTTAAATAGCCACTACATACATTAATTGTACATGGAACTGTTAAGACTTTTTCATACATGTATATATGTACACGGAGCATCCTTTCCCCAGAAGCCTTTGCCCTCCCACCTTACCCCTGTACCTCCTGTTAGTATCCATTGTTCTTTGGGACAGTTTTGTTTCTCCTCCCATGTCATATATACACACATGATTCTATATGGCTTTATAAGATCTAGACACTACATGCACAAACTCTCAGCAATATGGCTGCCCGCAGGAGCCCTGCATGGCAGCAGGAGCTGCCATGGTAACAAAGTTTTGTCTGAGACTGGCTTAATCTGTTTACTAAGATTATTTCCAGTTACATCCATTTTCCTGCGAATGACACCTGTTCTAATGGGAACCTCAAGAATCTGACTTTTTTTTTTTTTTTTTTGGTTTTTCGAGACAGGGTTTCTCTGTAGCTTTGGAGCCTGTCCTGAAACTAACTCTTGTAGACCAGGCTGACTTCAAACTCAGAGATCCGCCTGCCTCTACCTCCTGAGTGCTGGGATTAAAGGCGTGCGCCACCGCTGCCCAGCAAGAATCCAACTCTTAAGAATCCCTCTCAGGGTTCAATTAAAGACACTACAATAAGCAAAGGGAGTTAGAATATAAGGGCTAAGAAAACTACTCACAACAGGATAGATCTATCCATGTAACCTCCTCCCCCTTCTTCTCCTCCTTCTTCCCCTTTTTCTTCTTCTCCTCCTCTTCCTCCTTTCTTCTTCGTCCTCCTCTTCATCCTCCTCCTCCAGTAATATATACCCTTATAACCAGCAATTTCCCAGCCCTCTCAGGTTCCAGGGCTGGAATTCTTGTCTCCCATGAAAAAAAAATCAGATAAGAGTTTACACACACACACAGAGACAGAGACAGACACACCACACACACACACACACACACACACAGAGAGAGAGAGAGAGAGAGAGAGAGAGAGAGAGAGAGAGAGAGAGAGAGAGAGAGAGAGAGATCCCTAGCTGTCAGCTCAAAGATAGTAGTGACTTAGTGAACTCTGGTTCACTGGCACATCTGGTGAACTCCTTCATGGCGAAAGTTAGTTAAGAAAGGAATGAAAGACCCAGCAATACCACTCTTGGGAATATACCCAAGAGAGGCCTTATCATGCAACAAAAATATATGCTCTACTATGTTCATAGCAGCATTGTTTGTAATAGCCAGAACCTGGAAACAACCTAGATGCCCTTCAATTGAAGAATGGATGAAGAAAGTATGGAATATATACATATTAGAGTACTACTCAGCAGTAAAAAACAAGGACTTCTTGAAGTTTGCAGGCAAATGGATGGAAATAGAAAACACTATCCTGAGTGAGGTAAGCCAGACCCAAAAAGAGGAACATGGGATGTACTCACTCATATTTGGTTTCTAGCCATAAATAAAGGACATTGAGCCTATAATTCGGGTTCTTAGAGAAGCTAAATAAGAAGGAAAACCCAAAGAAAAACATATAGGCATCCTCCTGAATATTAACCTTCATCAGGCGATGAAAGGAGACAGAGACAGAGACCCACGTTGGAGCACCGGACTGAAATCTCAAGGTCCAAATCAGGAGTAGAAGGAGAGAGAGCACGGGCAAGGAACTCAGGACCGCGAGGGGTGCACCCACACACTGAGACAATGGAGATGCTCTATCGGGAACTCACCAAGGCCAGCTGACCTGGGTCTGAAAAAGCCTGGGTTAAAACAGGTCTCACTGAACATAGCGGACAATGAGGACTACTGAGACATCAAGAACAATGGCAATGGGTTTTTGATCCTACTGCATGTAGTGGCTTTGTGGGAGCCTAGGATGTTTGGATGCTCACCTTACGAGACCTGGACAGAGGAGGGTTTTCCTTGGACTTTCCACGGGACGGAGAGCCCTGATTGCTCTTTGGGCTGACGAGGGAGGGGGAATGGATTGGGGGAGGGGGAGGGAAAGGGGAGGCGGAGGTGGGGAAGAGACAGAAATATTTAATAAAGAAAGAAAGAAAGAAAGAAAAAGAAAAAAAGAAAAAAAATTACAAGAAAAAAAAAAAAAGAAAGCAGGCTGAGCAAGCCATGAGGAGGGAGCCAGTAAGCAGCTCCCCTCCATGGCCTCTACATCAGCTCCGCCTGGAGTTCCTGCCCTGAATTCCCAGGAAGATGAACTGTATGAGCTGTACAATGAAATTAAAAAAAAAAAAAAAAAAAAGATTTATGTAGGGCTGGAGAGATGGCTCAGTGGTTAAGAGCATTGCCTGCTCGTCCAAAGGTCCTGAGTTCAATTCCCAGCAACCACATGGTGGCTCACAACCATCTGAAATGAGGTCTGGTGCCCTCTTCTGGCCTTCAGGCATGCACACAGAAAGAATGTTGTATACATAATAAATAAATATTTAAAAAAAAAAAAAGAAAGGAATGAAATAATCAGGAAATTCTAGAAGGGAAGGCTAGTATGCTACACTATATTTTTAGGTAGTTAGGTAATGAGCTAAAAGGTTTACTTTCAATAAAATTATGAATAGGGCACGGATTGTTTTTTAAATCAGCACGCAGTTTGTGTTTTCTCCCAGCATGCATAGAGGATATTGGGTAACCAGGCAACCTACGTAAACAGTCGGGGGGGGGGGAAGCTAATGGCTCTTGATAACACATTCACCAGACACTACAATTCCTCCGGGCCTAGGTCTGAAGTTTGCACTTATTGCTCTAAGCAGTAGAAACAAAGAGGAGACCCAGGTCTCTAAATTATCAGTTCCGGGGTATGCTCTCATCCGCAGTTCTGACTGTGGGTGTGTGGGTCTGTGGCGCCAGCAGGAAGTCTTTCTCTGGGTTGTGGTTAACTATCTCTTCTGCTGTTCTTGACAGTGAAACACAAGCAGTAAATTTCCTGAACTAAAATCATCAGTAAACTGAGGTAAGGTGAGGAGTTAGGAATCTTTTAAGTGAGGTCAAACCAGGGCATCTTATTCTTCTATCTATCTGAGCAGCCATGAATCAGCAGCTTCAGGTAGGTAGTAATTCTGTGTCCTTGGATAGCTGTGAGTATCTTAAATGGAATGCTCTTGCCTGGACCCTAAACGCTGGCCAAATGCCTGTTGGCTGCAGGAAGGCCGATCTCTGCCTGCTTCTAGGAAATAGGAACGCAGGCCTGGCAGTGGGAAACATTTCACACGTGATAGGGAAATGTGATCAGTTAACCCCCAAAGCATAGGAAAGTTCTGAACTGTGGAAATTAATTCGCAAATATGTAACAGAAAGGGAGTCAGTATTGTGAAAATCTACAGCAAAAGACAGTCGCTTTATTTGCAAAGCAATAACACCAAATACTCCTTGAATTTTGGTTTAACTTTCACCAAACCCCCTGGCTCTGAGGAGCTGCTGATGAGAATATGGCTGAGTAACTGCTGTAAAATGTTCTTTGGAGTGACAAGACACCCATCCTGCAGCGACAGCATGGCTCCTTTACCCACTCCTCCACTGCTGGGGACCTGGGCTGGTTCCATCCTCAGCAGTGAGTGTGCTGCAATAATCACAGCCCTGTGACGTGTGGACCTCGGTCCTTCGGGAAAGTACCCGGGAGCGGTACAGCTGGGTTTGTGGACTTGAGTCCTTCAGGAAAGTACCCAGGAGCGGTACAGCTGGGTCATATCATAGATCTATTTTCACTTCTTTTGCATTTCTACACTTTTTTAGACTTTCAGAATGAGCACACTGTATTTATATCATCTCCACCCCTTCCCCTTCTAACTCCTCCTGTGTTCCTCTCCTCCTCCTCCTTGAATCCATGATTCCTTCTTCTATAATTGTTATATACACACCCTCACGAGTCTGATTAGTTCTGTTTGTATGTACACATCTTTAGGGCTGACCACTTGAGACAGAACAATCCTAGAGAACTCTGACTCTCCCTCTCTTAGTAGACATTGACCACTGTGGTTCTTTAGCAGGGGGAAGGCCTTGTGAATTTCCCCCTCATCCATGCTGGTATGTCAGCAGCTGTTGTCCTTGTATGTCTTGTGTGGGTAGCCACAGTCTATAGGTGCAGCATCTCCTGCCTTGCAGTAGCCACCCTGGTCCTCTAACTCTTACACTTTTCCTGTTCTCTCTTCCGTGATGTTCTCCAAGCCTTAAGTGCAGGGGTTAAGTGCAGCTAACCCAGCGGGGGCTGGGCACCTCACGGTCACATTATCTGCACTTTGACCAGTTGTGAATCTATTTAGTAGCCTCTGTCTGCTTTCAACACGAAGGTTCTTTGATGAGGAGTGAGGGCTACACCTGAGAAAGTGTGGGATCCAGCAGCTTCTGGGTGTGGAAAGGAGGTGCAGGGCAAGGGCCCCAGACAGACTTGCCGATCTGTTCCTACTGCTTTGGGTCTTCCCAGTGCTCTCACAGTGACTGGACAGTCGTTCCCACCAGCAGTGTATAAAGGTTTCCTTCCACCCATGTCCTCGCCGGCACTTGTTATTTGTCTGTTCCACATTTGGTTGAGTCTGTGGAGGGGGATCACGGGAAGCTCTGTGGGCTAGCCTAGGCCCATCTCATCTGCCCCACATTTAAGAGAAAACGGTGAGCTCTGCTTTCAGTGCCCTCCTGCTGAGGTTTATTAGTAGTTTTCTCTCCTGCAGCAGTACTTTTCAGGGAGTGGCTGTCATGGTACAATGTTAACTCTTGAGGCTATGTGTGTGGCTGGGCTCTCTGTACTGACTCTGGGACGTTCTAGTACTGACCGTGAAGGACACAGAATCCTTCTCACAGAACATCCCTGAAGTAGGGCCATACCATGTAGAAACATTCAGTGTGTCCCCAGAGGGGGCAGCTTCTGAGGTGGCCATGCCATCCAACTGTATCCACTTAACCAGCTACTGGCTGTGTCATTGGTTTTGACTATTTGCAGAATAAATACCAGCGAATTACCAAAGACTTGTATTTGAAAGTCTTGGACAAAGGCTCCTATGACCTTTTCTGTATAAAACGGGCCTTTCTGGTCTGCCACTGTTGTAGCAAGGTGGGGATCCACTCTCACAATATTCTCTGTAGCAGCTCCTGGGCCTGGTACTACTGGCTCTCATGGTTCCGCTGTCCCTTTCCACACCCAGGAAACCATCCCCAGTCAGGTGGTGGCACACCCCTTTAACCCCAGCACTTAGGAGGCGGAGGCAGGAGGATCTGAGTTTGAGGCCAGCCTGATCTACAAAGCGAGTTCCAGGACAGCCATGGCTGTTACACAGAGAAACCCTGTCTCGAAAAACCAGAAAACAAAACAAAACAAAACAAAGATCCCAAGCCTTCGTAATAGGCAAGGAGAAAAGGAGAAGGCAAAGTTCTAAGTTAAGTGGCCACAACGACTACAGCAAAGCTTTCAAACACAAGTGGTCCCATCCAACAGCTCTCTGCCACTCTGGCCACTCTTGCTTCTTGGGTAGACTTATGAGAACCTTGTTCGAGACACTGTGCTTCTCATGATTGTCTCCTGTGTGTGTTCAACTTCTTATCACACAGTTGTGAGCCCTCCTTCCTCTCAGAAGGTACTGGAAAGTTATTCTGCAGCCGCCTGTTGGCGTCTTGTCTTACTGCCGACCTGGTTTCTAGCTCAGTTTTGGGTATGAACTTGTTGGGTTTCAAGTCCAGTTCCTAAATGCTAGATAAGGGTGTCTTCTGTCTCTGTATCTGGCCTGTGGTGATTTGAAAGAAAATGGTCCCAAAGGGAAAGGCACTATTAGGGAGTGTGGCCTTGTTGAAGGAAGTGGGTCACTGTGGAGGCCACCTTTGAGGTCTCATATATGTTCAATCCACACCCAGTGACTCAGTTCACCTCCTGTTGCCTGTACAAGATGTAGAACCCTCAACTGCCTCTGCAGCACCACGTCTGCCTGCATGCCGCCATGTCCCTCCATGAAGATAATGAACCATACCTCAGAACTGTAAGCCACCCAATTAAATGTTTTCCTTTCTAAGAGCTGACTTGGACACGGTGTTTCTTCACATCAACAGCCATCAATTCTAAGACATGGCCCAAGTGTAGCAGCACGCACCATATGTTCGGATCCCAGGAAATGTTTGCTGAATAAAGACTATAAGAAAAACAACAAACAACATTTAAGCTTCTCAAAACAGTTTTTAATTTTTGCTTATTCCCATCCAGACCAAAGCTGTTACAAGCAGGTGTGAAGATTCCCTCCCACGGGGCCTAAGAGCCTTTGAATGGCACCTGCCTTTCTGTCTCTGCTTCCCATGTATGTTCCAGAGGCTTCCTTGTCTTTGCACTGATGCCTCCTGTGACTTGTGACCCTTGAGCAGCAGGATGATGTGGGGACTTGGGGCAGTGGCAAGATCCATACTGCCGCAAACATTGCAGACACCATATTAGAAAAGGGCAATTCAACAAGAGGCTTTGCAGCCACGGGTGGTGGCATATACCTTCCATCTCAGACAGATCTCTGAGTTTGAGGCCAACCTGGTCTACAGGGCAAGTTCAGGACAGTCAGAGCCACACAGAGAAACTCTGTCTCAAACAAACAAACAAACAAACAAAAATTTCAAAGTCTTCATTGGTAGCGACACAGGAAAAATGTCCCATCTTCCTTGCTTTCAGCTGAGCAGGCCTGAACTCTATTGCTTAGTATTAAATACTTGTATTGCTATATTCCTCTCTGAATTTTTAAGTAGATTCAATGTTTATTGTAATGATAATTGCTTTAACTTTTCATTGTCAAATTCTTTGAAACCTTTTATTTTTGTGTGTCTGTGTAGCTGGTGTGTGTGTGTATTGGTTTTGGCTCATGGTTTATCACAGCAACAGCGACCAACTAGGACTTGTCTGTAAATTTAAATCAGATTAACTGAGGTGAGCAGGCCCACTCGGAATGTGGGGGAACCATTCTGGGGTCCTGGGCTCCATCAAAAGGAGAAAGCCACCCGAACACAAGCATCAGCTACTGTTTCCTGAATGCAGAGGCAGTGTGAGCGACTGTGAGCTCTGGCTGCCACGGCCTCCTGGTTATGACGGGCTTGCCCTTACTGTTAGCCAAAAACCTTCCTTTCCTGGAGAACTTTTGTCACAGCAACAAGACAAGTTACTAACATGGTGTGCAAGGGAACATCAGATGCCCCTCAAATTTACCCTCTGTGAAGTGAGAGGTGGGAAGCTCTGCAGCTATTATTAATGTATTTATAGGGTCAGGTCAGGGGAGGGTAGATCACCGTTCACCCTTCCACTTTCAGCATAAGTTTTGACTTGATTTTTTTTCCTACTTTATGTGTTGAGTATTCTGGCCTGCACGCGTGTTTGTGCACCACATAGATGTGGTACTTGCTGAGTCAGGAAAGGGCTTCAGGTCAGCGGGAACTGAAGTTACTGATGGTTGTGAGCCTCCATGGGCGGGGGCTGAGAACTCAACTCTGGTCCTCTGTAAGGGCAGCCAGCGCTCTTAACTGCTAAGCCACCCCTCCAGCTCTGACTTTTGGCTTTAATGCAGAAGGAATAAAACAAAAAGGTTATAAAACCAACTGGCACCCTGTGTACAGGCTCTAGAGTACCGACCATCCATGGTCAGGGAGAAAGGGCTGCTTCCTCCCCAGCCTTGAGGAGATCTGTTTTTGGTAGGGAAGCCAGCTGAGAAGCCTCTTATTTGATTTTGGCAATGGAGACACAGTAATGTGCACACACTCACCTCACTGAACTACAAACTGACAAAGATAAGAGAATAAAAAAAACCCTGCTTATGCCATAGACCTGACTAAGCAGTTTCAGGATGGTCCGGAAACTTAGGTAGCAGCTAGCTTTCCTTCATTGCTTTCTTGGGGTCCAGCAACTTGGCATGCCCTCCGTCTGGCTCCATCCTCAGCCCTTGGGAATAGACAGCACTAAAGCAGATACTAGGCAAAGCATTCTGTACTGCAAACTTCCTTAGAATTCACATAGAAAAGCAAAACTAAGGAGGAAGTAATCCACCTTCATCCGCTAAGCATCAGTGTAGACGAAACTAAGTCAGCTCACGCTATGCTGAGTGGATAGAGCCTGTGGCTGCACACACAGCGAGCCCCACCCACATCCGCAGCAGGGAACACCATCAGACGGTGGTTATTTTCTTATCCTTGGTGGCTTGCTTGATGGCAGCCTGCTCACAGATGATCTCCTTGAGCCTCTGCAGCCTGGTGTTCTGGACAGTCTGGTCCCCGACGCCGGTCTGGCTGCGGTGCAGCAGGGTCAGGGCATGGATGTACTCCAGCTCTGTGTACTTCACGCCCTGGTCCACCACCAGGTTCAGGAGCTCATCTGCTGTGTTGTATAGCATCTCGTAGTACTGCCTGGGGAAGCAAGACAGAGCCTGGTTGAGTGTTTCCTCTATCAGCATGGTGACTGGGGACATCTGCATGCTGGTAATTGTATGCTAATATGTTTGCTTAGTTCACCAACAGCTACTGATTACCTGAGGGCAAGTTCTGCCCCAGTCAACCTCCACTCACTCACTCACTCACTCACTCACTCACTCACTCACTCACTCACTTATTATTGGAGACTCCGGGAAACAAAGATAGCTTTCTTCCCCACTGAAATGGGATGACATGCTGCCTACTTCTTCAGGTATCATATAAAGCACTTAGAAGGTGGTGTTCCATGAAGATGAACTCTTAAAACAGTAATAGGAACACAGTAACAGTAAGGGACAGAAGAGGCTTCCAAGCACGTGGGTCACCTCCTTCCTGCCATGAAGCTTTACTAAGGTGGAGGGGCTAGAAGCGAGCAGCGTGTGCCGAGGAGACGTGGGCTGTAAAGAAATCCCACACATCAGGACTGCTGACCCAGGAACTTGTGTTCCTGCACTCTGGGCCTTGAGTTTGTTTCTTCTGCATCAAGAATATCTTGGGGAAAGAAAAACCAAACACCAAAGCAAACCAAAACAAAAAACCCTCCAAACCTCCATTTTTATGGGGGAAAGGAAGCCATTCTTGGGTATGGGAATATATTTCAAGAGCTTTATGACTGCTGTTTCAAAGAGGGAGTGTTCATGAAGGGTTTTGATGTCTACTAGCTTTTCTTTTCCATTGCTATTCCATTAGAACAGGGGAAATGATGCCCTTGAATGGTACCTAGAAGGGGTGGAATTTTTTTTTTTTCAGATGGGCAACTCATGAGCGTCCTGGGAGCACAGTTTGGCCCTGTCGTGTCCTCTGAAGATTAGTGTTCTGTTGTGGTTTCAAATGAGGACGTATTTCAGCCTCACGAGACCTGCTATTACACGACTGTGAAATGTTCCTACAGGTTCATATATCTGAACATTGTATCCCAAGCTGCTGGGATTGTTTTAGCAGGCTGTGTTAGGTCTGACTGCAGGAACTAGCTGATGGATGCAGGACATCAGCGGTGGGTCTATGGGAGTTACAGACCAGCTCTGTGTCTTCCCAACACTCTCTGTTTTATGATCCGTGGAGATACGAAGATGTGGCAGTTGTGAGCTCTCATTGCCCCAGAGTGAAGAGCCATGCCTTGTCCACTAGGATGGGCGGCACTCCTTCAGCTGGAAGCACAAATACACCCTTCCACTTTTAGGATGCTTCTATCGGTATTTGGTCGCTACAGAAAAGTAATGGACACATAACCAGGTATTTAGAAAGCATTGGCCAAGCATATCCTCGGATGTGGACAGAAGTATCTCTTTGGAAGAGGAGGATAAAGTCACTTGGAGGATTCTGGGAAAACAATATCAATAACCAGAAACCTTTTGAGGTTGCATGTTTAGCATAAAGTCCATGAGCTTTATATTATAGTCCTCAACATAACTGCTATAGTTAAAAATATTTAGTAAGTTTCCCTGGCGTGATTCCATCCTGCGTGTCTGTTCTGAAGAGCAGCAGGCAGTACTCTCTCTCCGACCTTTCTCCCACTGAAGTGCGTGCCTCTACCTCATGAAGAGTCAATGGACATGGACACGGACACGAGCCCTCTTAGGCCTCGGAACTACCTGTTCAGTTGTCAACTAAAAGCTGACAAAGATCACCATTTTAAGGTGGGTAATGATGAGAATGAGCACTCAGACGATTAGTTCAGGTGCTGGGGCAACAGACGAATGACACTTCGCAGAGGGAGAAGCAATGAACTGTGAAGGCAGTCCAATTAAAGAAACACTGACAACTGAGAAAATGTCTGTGCAGCCAGCACTTTCTCTTGGGAACGCTGAGATGACACCAGCTATGGTCTTAAGGTTGAAGTGTGGGTCAGGGCCTGTGCACACGAGTGGACAGCACCTAGTAGCTGTAGAGGAAGATGCAGTCGGACGATGAAGACGAGGAGGACGTAAAGGTCTTGAGTTTGTCTAGAAAGTGATCTGCTCCTGGAGGTGGCAACAAAGTTCCACAAAAAGAAGTAAAACTTGAGGATGATGAGGATGATGATGAAGATGATGAGGATGAGAGGAAGAAGAAAAAGAAGAAGATGATGATGACGAGGATGATGAAAATGACGAGGAAGCTGAAGAAAAAGTTCCAGTGAGGAAATCTGTACAAGATAGCCCAGCCAAAAAAGCACAAAAATCAAGCCAAAATGGAAAAGACTTAAAAATCATAAACACCAAGATCAATGGCTCAAAAACTCCTAAAACACCAAAAAGGACGTAGTTCTGGAGAAGACATTAAGGCAAAAATGCAGGCGAGCAGAGAAGAAGCGCATTGAATAGTCCTGGGCACTACTGGTATATTAAGCCCAAAGATGGGGAAGGAGGAAAAGGAGAAACAACTTAGTCCATACTGAGGACCATCAACAATCCTACTGCAGTCCTCTAGTGTCAGCTCTGTGCCCTTTCCTGATTGGCTGCCCATTCCCCCTTGCAGGCTGGAAGCAATCTGTTTTCCTAAAGCATTTTTCTTTCACTCTTGTGATGCAGAGATCTCTACTGCTTTCTACACTTGTACTTATGCCTCATCTTTGGCCATGTTTTAATACCTTTATATCCTTAGCTGCTCAATAAATTTCTGAATAAACCAAAAAATATTTTAGAGAAAAATTATGCTGTAAGAAGATGCTTTATACTGTCCAACAGCATCACATGCTTTGTGGGGCACAGCGGCTTCCTTCCTGACACTTTCCTTATTCTCTGAGTTAAAGTCCTATGCTACATAGTTCTGTTTCCCTTAGGTGTACAGGTGTGAGATAAAGCTGTCTGCTAGGACCCTTCCTGAAAACATCCATTTTAAATATTGCTCAAGAAGAAGACATGTACAAATTTGGAATTACCAAATGGACTAAGACCTTAAGGCCCTTTGAAACCTGGACTTTCTAGCCTAGATGCTCCCAGACTTCGGAGTGCTTCACTGGGGACCACCTAGGGGTCATGAGCGTGGAGTACAGGAGCCTCACACCCTGGCAGTGGAATTGTCAAAGCCACTCCCACCTCCAGGATGCCCAGCACCTAAGCAGAGGCTGCTACTGAGGCAGTAACTGGTTTATCATACTTCTTGCTGAGATTAAGCCAAAAGAATTGGAGTTCTTTGCATTATGATATTGATATTTCCATCATTTATCTTTAAAAGCAATGCTTTTAACGTCCATCAGCCCAGACAAAATTGAATTTCTTTTGAAAAGTCTGATGGATTGTTTCAGGGAGACTGGTTTTCTACAGAGACTGCCATCCCACCCTGGGAAAAAGCAAGACAAAGACACGAAGATCTCTAGGCCTGGATCTCCCAGTGCGATGAGTGACGAAGGGCACCCTACTAAAGTACTTAATGCTTCATATCCTCTGTGCACTCACGACCTGCATACACCCCAGAGTGACACTCTGAAGGCAATGGAGAGACTAAAGGAGTTCTTAAGAGTCTCCGATGAACAGTGCACCAGAATTGCAAAGCTGAGTTATTAAACAAAATTGACAGGTAACTGATGGCATATTTTCTATAATTAGGGGAAAATTCCCCTATAACCATGATGATATATTAGATCATAAAGAAACATAAATATTTAAAGACAGAATGAAATTCATTTATCTTTCGGAACGCTACCTCACCCAGTAGCAAAGCCTAATAAATGGGCGGAACGACCGACACAGATGTGGGAAGGTGCTACACGATGCCCTGAGGAGAAAGTGGGGAAATGCCCCAGACCATGCAATTAAAATGAGCTTCCATGATAAACACTGACAGATTGAAATGAAATCATGTAACCCAACAGTAATAAATAATTGATGGGTACGTATGAGACTTCAGGAAAATAAAAGCATGGTTTTTACCATCAAGCACTAAAACCGCAGCCATAGCTTCCAGGGTACCCTAGCTTCCAGCAGATGGGATTGTATGTGGCTGCCTGGGCTGCATTCGTGAACACACGTGTGCTGCAGATGTGGCCTAGCTCACGACTCACAACAGGGGTCACTTTATGAGAACCCCTTAACATTTAGAGGCCAGCTGCGAGGTGTGGGTTGAATAGCCTATTCTCAGGACCAAAGGAGTTTGGCGTCATCCTGGTGATGACTGGAATTCTGTGATCAAGTCTGTGCCTTCCGATAGTTCCTCTTGCCCTTTGCCGTGTGCCTTTTGGTAGCACTTCCCAAAGTGTCATGAGCAGACACGGCGTATGAATGACTTTTCTGATGCTGGGCTGTACTGACCCAGAGGGGCATGTGAAGGAAGACTATTTTTGCACACAGTTCTGCCGTGGAGCCGCACAACATTTCAGTGCATGCAGTCAGGCATGTGTGCACATACAAACTGCTTGAGCCTTCGCTGTTAGGGTTAGGACCCTTCTGACTGCACTTTAAACGTCCCTTGCACGTTTCACACACAAGGTTCAGGAAGAGCTTCAGTCCACCCCTGTCCGCTTCCCACTCTGGCATCCTCAGTTCATGTCTCCCGTGTCCTGAGCTTACTGCAAATGGTTATGGGTTTCCTGTAGGTAAACCGGGGGAAGAATGCCCTCCCTCAGGCCATCTCTTATAGCCACAGACATTTTTCCTGTGCCTACAGCCTCTCACAGCAGGTGTGTGTGCAGGAGACAGACAGCAGGGCCCTGCTGGGGGCTGGCCTAAATCCCTGGGTATACTTTTACCATCTGCCTTTTTTTAACTTAGTAAACTCCAGAGTAAAAGATTCATTTCTAAATGTCTCTTAGTTACTCTGGATATCTGGGGGCATTAGTGCCAGTATCCCCAGGTCAAATTCTCTATATAACATAAATAACATAATATTATATGTGTTATATAATAACATTGTATTAAAATTATATATCAAATAAAATGATATTATATAATATATAACATAAATAACATAATATTTGCATAAAACTTATACAGTCTTCCTGGACATTTTAATGTTTTGAGACATGGTCTCACTATGTAGCCCTGGAAGGTCTGGAACTCACTATGCAGACCAGGTTCACCTCGAATTCACGTAGTTCCTCCTGCCTCTGCCTCTCAAGTGCTGGAATTACAGGCGTGCACCACCATGCCTGGCTCTTCCATACATTTTAAAATCCTGTCTAGCTTATGCACGCAGCACAATGTGCACACAGTGCAAACAGCTGTTATAATATAGTGTTGTGAGAACAATATCAGAGTCTGCACATATTTTTTTCCCTGAATACTTCTGATCTTTTTGTTGGCTAAAACCACAGACGGCAGAATCTATGGATAAGATAAAGATGGCTAAATGTCAATAGATATGGGCTCCTGCTGTGTTTTGGAGCTGTATTTATTGTAGTAATATTGGCAATGTTTAACTTGTAGATACATCTGTGTATTCAACCTTCTGAAATAGGTATCACAATTCACACTGTACACAGAAGCAACTCAGCTGTAGAACATGAGTGATTTGTTTCAGGTCTCAAACGAAAGGATCTTAAGACCTAAGCCCTCCAAAGCCAAGGTAATACAGATATTTGAAGGCACAGAAAGCAAGAGTACTAGCTGCCAATAGTCTGTCTAGCTAACGACATTCAGCCAGGCTTTTGTACAACTGAATACAATTCCCAGACTCACTCCAGCTAAGTCTTCTGTTGAAGTGCAGTGAGCCTGCACTGTGGCCGTCCACACTTTGTTTAGACAGAACTCACAGTTACAGAGGAAAAGCTCTCTCTAGATCCGAAATCCAGGGCTCCAAACCTAAACATTAGCATTTAACTCAGGGGCTTTTCATTTTGCTACCTACTTTATTTTTCCCTGTTTGTCTGTCCCAGGAGGTAATGGATAGGTAAACATTCTTTTTAAAAGTTGGTCACCTTTCTGATTAATTACTTCCTTGAGGAGGCAGATAATCACGTGTTTTCAGTGTGGTGCTTTAGGAAGGGAATTTTCACGCATTGGTGGTGGCAATGGAAATTAGTACAGCCATATGGAAGTCAGAAGATATCGAGAGTTTTTAAAACACACAGGACTCTCCTATGACCCAGCATCCCACTCTGAGCTCTATATCTATAGGAAATCAAATCATTAATTAGATCAAAGTTGTACTTGCACTTCCTTCTTTATTGCAGCAGTATTCATAATAGCCAAAATACAGAATTGATTACAGTGTCTATCACTGAATGTATGAATGAGGAGAGTACAGTGTATATACCTAACAGGTTATTACATAAGAAAGAATAAGATCCTGACATGAAGGGCTGGCCTGAATCTAACAGTATTGACTGGAGCTCCCCAAATTACTTTTTGATGGGGACAATGAGACGGCTCAGTAGGTAAAAAGATGCTTGCTGCCAACCCTGGTGACCAGAGTTGAATTCCTGGGACCCACATGGTAGAAGGAAAGAACTGGCTTCTACCACTTGTCCTTTGATCCCCACATGCACACTGTGGCTAAGTGGGTTTGCAAGCTGGGCATGCTTTTCTAACACATTTAGAATCAGAAATGTTTGGCCTCAGGTGATTTCGGGTTGGGGACTATATGCACATACATAGTGAGATATCTTGGCAATGGGACTTGATTCTGAATTAACCTGTAGCTTATGGCCTGAGGGTCTCTCTGAAGGCTCCTATGTAAGAAGGCTTTGTCCTCAAGATGGCAGCACTGGGAGTGGTGGGCTCTTTAAGAGCCAGTGTCTAAGGGCAGGTTTTTGGGTGCCTGGTGGTACTGCCCTCTCAATGGACTGCTGTTTTATGAACACAGTCCTTACAAAAGCCAGAGCCTGACCTCCAGGTTGTTCTTGTTTTTCTCTGTCGCAAACAGATCTCTTGTTTCTATATAAACTGCAACCATTGCTACCTGCTGTGATTGATGGATCTGAGGACGTCCTTACCAGAGATGACGCAGGCACGGTATATTTGAACTCGTAAATGAAGCTCTTTTCCTCATTAGGAACTTGCCTCAAGTACTTCATTATAGTAATGAAAAGCTGGCTCTTGGGGAAGGCAATTTTGTGCAGTGTTTTAGTGAGGCTACGTTCTGACTGCAATCCCTTGTACAAGGTTGGAGGTGGGATTCTCCATTTGTGGCATCAGGTTAGTACCCAAAAGATTTTGGAGTTTAAAACATTTTAGGTTTCGGATTTCAGATTAAGGATGTTTAACCTGAAACTGGAGTATTTCAAGCACTTTAATAAAGACCCAGTAGTAAAAGGTAACTAAATGAGCAGGCTAAACACTGAATTCTGCTTCCTTGATTGTAACGGTAACAATAAACACAGAAATGGGACAAAAGAAGAGAAAGGAATTGATTAACCCATAAATAACCGAGAGGAGTCTCTTACAGTGGGGGGCCTCCCTCAGCAGCCACGCAGAGGTTCTGGCTGTCTTGCCAACCATCTTAACTGGTCATGTGCCTTTGGACAAATACTGTCATTTGCTTCCCAGCTGAGAACCTGAGAGGCTATGGTAGGTGCTCTTTAAGCACTGGTGGCCCTTCTGGGTTTTATACTGATACAAAGTCCCCTGTCCCCTACTTGGTCCTTTCACAACACGGGCTGTCATCAGGCTCACTGCGGCTAACTGCTGCCCAGCAATGGCAGGCAAGGATGACCAGTTACCTGCAAACACTCTCAACAAGGGTAGTCTTAGCCCAGATACTTTCCAGACCAATAATAAAACAGATAATAATCCTGTGTATCAGAAGAACACATTAGTGTATTAAAAATAGAACACAGTTGTCAGTTGTTATTTGTCTTCTCCTTCAAAGAGCTTAGAGTTTATTACAGACATGATTGAAAATTTTAATTTGAAATGCAGCGAAGTTATTTCCAGTTCAGGAATGAGAAAAGGTAGAGAAATAAGAAAGGCTAAATAAGTTTCAGGCAGCTAATGGCAGGGTTGGATGAGTATTTTATGTTGGGATAGTCTTTAATAGCCTCAGCAGATTAACCTGGTTTTTGTCTGGGGCATGTTGCTGTAGAAAAGATTTTAGAAAAGACTTTGCCCATATTCTCTCAGCTGACGGCAGCAGGTAATCGTTCCAGAGGTGGATACAATTTAGAATTTTGAGTTTGGAAGGTTTGCTTTATCTTTTTGGAGGCTCGTTTGTTCATTTGCATTGTTCACTTCCATGATCAATACCGAAATGACTGGGGATGTAGCTCAGTGGTACAGCACTTCTTCAAGTGTGATGCCCAAAGCTGGGGGGGGGGCAATAAGCAGTTACTTAGCGGTCTTATTCCGATAACCTCCACACATCTGCAGTTCTGGGGTGTCCACATCAGCTGTGTTCACTCCTCCCCCCAGGTGTGTCCCTCATCTCTGTACTGCCAATGGGCAGCTGCAGTCAGAGCTTTATTTCTCTTCAGAAAACGCAGTTGCTTAAAACAAAGGAATCCCACCGAGTCCATCCATCCCTGTCACTGCTGAGGTGATGGTGGCGTTCCTGTCACGGTGGCTGAGGCGGGGAGAGGATGCCTCCCCATTGCTCTTAGCAACACTGTCCTCATTTCACCTCTGCAACATTTCTGAATCTATAAATATCTAAGCTGAGCTCCCACACCAGCAACTTAAGGGTTCATGTCACTCTTACTACAACAGACAATGTTTTAAATTAAGGCTTCTACAACAGAGCTAGAAGACAATCTAGATTTTAAATTCAGTATAATTAAAACTATGTCTCTTCGGTCTGGCACTACCCTTGGTAAAAAGCCCGTTTATATGAATAATTATTTACTACATTAAGAAGTCAGCTCAAGTCCTTCTCCTATTCTGAAGGTTTTAATAAATATTGATCAGGGCCATTTTTGTTTGCACTTGCCAAAGCAATTCTGATGGATTCATCGTCTGATGTTATCAAATAATGAAATATGAAAGAGTGAATAGAATTACCCTCTTGTTCCATGATTTTTTATTTAGGTCCTTCATTTTACTTTCATAATTGTGTTTGTCTCATACTTCTGTAAATGTTCTTTTGATTATCCAAAGGTGAGCCTGGGTTAAGGAGAGCTGTGCTGGGCTGAATAGCAGTTTAGAGTCTTTTCAATTAAAATAGTTTATCAGATAGCACTTTGGAGAGTTTTCAATTTTAAAAAATAATTTGTCTAATATCACAGGCTGAAAAAGGCACATAGCGTACTGCCCTCTGGCAGGCATGGAGCTGCAGATTGTTTACTAATTAGTAAGAAAATCTTAAATTGTCTATTATCTATATTTCATAGACTGGAAATCTGGAGGCAACTGCTGGTGTAAGCTGAAAGATAATTCAGAGGCCCCATGGCTTTTTCATCTTTAAGTAAGGCAACAGAAGCTGTAACTTTTCAAAAGATAATGCAAAGTGTTGCTTCAAAGGGAGAACGGACCTTGTTACCAACGCCGAGAAGTCTAGTAATACTACAAAGGACAACATCACAGGGAAGGCATGGCCCTTGCTTTTAAGAAGCTTCTTTTATTTGCTCTTTAAAAATAACATCTAGTCAACACTATCTTGAAAAACAAACAAACAAACAAAAATAACATCTAGTCTAGGCCTGGGTCAAAAGCATCCACGGCAGAAGTCAAATGTTTAAGTTTAAAGCCAAGCCAAGCCAGGGCTTGCTAGTCTATCTGCTGGCCCGGGCCATTCCTCATGTATTGATTCTTGGGAAATGGTAGAAAAGTTAGAGACCATAGACAAGAGACAAAACCAGCGTTTAGTGCCAGTAATGATGGGATGGAGAAGTGAACATATTAGTGAGATTATGGTTCCTGCATCTATCTGCCCACCCGTCCATCTGTCCATCCACCTGCCTATCTTCTATAGTGCTGGGGATTGAACCCAGAGCCTCTCATGCATTCTAGGCAAGGGCTGTACTGCTGGGCTATGTATAGCGAGCTTGGTGTCTGCATTTATAATGTGGAGATCCTGCCTACCTGGAGCTATTTGGGAAAAAAGATCATGGAACCGCATGGGATCGCGTGGCTTTGCTCAGAAAACACTCTGAAGAGACCAAAGGAATGACTTGACTATAGCAGACGACAGCTATGTCAGTTCCACCCCACATCACGGCTGTCAAGACAGGACGGCCTGCTGCAGCCCGTCATCACCCTCTCGCTGCTGCTCAGCTGTCATTCGCTGGACTCTTGACTCACTCCGCCTCTCACTTCTACTTAGAAATCTGAACACTTGGCACAACTGTTGGGGGATGCTCCACTTTGTTGACACAAAGACCATCTATTTCACGATTAAAAGATCTCTATTCGGGAACAGGTTGGCACCTGAGTATGGTGGCCCACACCTGTGATCGCCACTTGGGAAGTAGAGGCAGGAGAATCAGTAGTGCTGACTTTCACGAGACTATCTAACACACACACACACACACACACACACACACACACACACACACGGGATGGGGAGGGGGAGGGTTGCTGGAGGAAACCCAGCCCCCTCTGAAATCCACAATTATTTGAGAAGTGTAAGCATATGCAAATCAGCAGGTCCCAATAGCAAACACTTGAGGATGTATTAACTAAATGCTTAGGTTATTTATGAAGGAGAGAAAAACCTAAATAAACCAAAGCTCCAAAATGGGCCACCTGAGATTCAAGAACATGTGACTCTGGAAGGCTGTCAATTAGGAAAGTAATGGGGTGAGGAGGGGGAGCTAATGGAAGTATGTACAGCATCCAGCAGGGCTTAATTAAAGACCCAGAGACGCTGACAAGTGTGATGGATAGCTGTGGGAACTGTGGTTTGGTGGGTGAAAAGACCACTGTGGCTGAGACATATTTGGCTGTCAGCAAACTGTTTGATACAGTGAGTCTAAAAATTGTCCCTAGTAAAATGAATTTCTTCTGAATGGCTACCCATGACAGGACACAGGCAGAAAGCCCAACAAAGGGTAGTGATAAATGCAAGTCAACAACCTCGGAGAAGGAAGCTTCTGTGGAATATGGAGGACATTGGCTTTGCAACTGGTCTCACTTAATGCCTTAATTCATGTGCAGGACGAGAAGGGAGCAGAGGAAAGATCAAATGTTAGGAAACAGCAACAAAGGAGAAACACAGAATGGACTCCAGAGAATTCAGAATCGTAACAAAAGGAGGTCCATCTTAGGCCCACATGACCATGGCAAGAGGAATTCTAACCTCTGCTTTCAAAGGTTGGCAGAAGTGAGAGCAGCCTCGGGAACCAGTCTGGTCGTGGACGGTGGGGAGGCCAGTTTGAGGGCAAAGAAGCTATGGCAATTCTTTCTTTGGTGTGCTTCAGCTCTTTTTCATTTGTACCTACATAAGCCAAATAAAGGACACTCAGAAAGGAACATCAAAAGGGAGCAAAGGGACAAAGGGCTGGAGACCAATGAAAAGATTTAGCTCAGTTTCTGTTCTGATGTAGCCCATGAATAAGTGAGGGTTCCCCTCTCGCCTGCCTCTTTCTCATCCAAATGTACGCTACTACATCTGTTTCCATCCTCCAGGGTATGTGTGTACCCAGGGGTGGAGACCTGGTATGGTCCATGGGTTAGAGTCACCAGTAGCCGTGGTTTATCTGACTTTGGACAACTTGCTAACCTTTCTGCATCTTCTCAGGAAGAGAAGCAGTACCATGGCTGAGATGACAAAGACACAGGCTGGATGAGATGAACTAGAAGAGGAAATACATCTTAAGCGTCGCGGAGTTGGGGTCGCTCTTTGAAGAGAATAACAATTCTTTAACAAGTCCTTTCTATATAAAAAGACTAACACCAGGATTTTTCATCGACTCTCTTAAGTCTATAGCTAAGGAAAGGGCCTTTGGTGGGAGGAATTTAATGGCATTTACATTTCTTCTATAGAAAGAGGGCCTGTGAGGAAGTTGGAGCAAACTGTATGCCTCTCTTTATCTGCTTAATCCTAACCTACACCTCTAGGACATGTTAAATCTCAACCCTGGGACAAATGGCCGGGGAGCCTATTTAATATATCAAAGTGGGCCTGGCTGCCAGGTTCCCCCTGTATCCTTCAGTTCCCACCTGTTACAGGGTATGGCTGGCATATCTTGTCCCTTACCCTAAACTTCCCCAGCTGCCCTTATCTATATAATCCAGCCATCTTGGTTATGTCATTATCTTGGTCAGCCTCTTGGTCCAGGCTGTCCCTGTGGTTAGCAGCTCCTTTCCCCTCTCCCTCTCATAGCTCAGGTCTACTCTGGACTCTCCCAGATGTCTCTGCCTCTGGCCATGCTCTCCCTCTTAACTATAATAAACTTTCTCCTGCACCACAGCCAGAAGCAGTCACGTTCTTTCCTTTTATTTCTTTCCATTCACGATACACCCATTTTTTTTCAAAGACTAAAAATAATTTTAAAATAGAAGCTTACTTTATTTAAGAAATGGCTTATTACTTGTGAAGAGTAAGCTAGGCATAGAATTTAATATAATTTTGATCAGATTTAAAAGTAATCTGGTGACAAGACAGGTGAGGGGACTCCAGAGAAGCCAGCATGGGGTTACAGGGCTATCTGCCTGGGTTCCCCTCTAGGCCTTGGCATTCATGGCACCTGACCGGGAGAGAGGTTATGTGTGCTCTGCCCACTTTGATATTTTGTCAAGAGATCTCTGCTGTCTGGAAGGAAAGTCAGAGACAAGCGCAAGGAGGCAGCACAAAAGGCAGGCAGCTGGCTCAGAACAGCAGAAAGAAACGAGGGTGTGTGGAGAGCTCTTGAGTGGTTAGCGCTGCTTTATTTCCCTGGGACGACGATGGCAATGAAAGGAGGAAGCCCAGGTGGAGGGCTGGAAGGCTTGCTCCGAGCTGGGGCGGACAGCGCGGCTTGACTGGCGTGCACTGTCTATGGATGAACAGTGAACAAATCAGAACACTGAGGAAAATAAAACCCTGCCTGGTTTGGGATATCTAGGAGGGGGCCGAAAGGATGCTTTTGGGGTGGTAATTTGCTATTTAGCACCTGACGACGCTCATGAGCTTATGTATACTTCAAATTTCTGCATCTATTAATGTATATTGCATTTCAATAAAAACATATTCCCAGGGGCTGAGGGCACAGTAGGTGGAATGCCTGCTTAGCACCAGGAGGACAAAGAATCCTTAGCATCAAACAGCAACACCAACCAACCAACAAAACAAACACAAAATTCCCAAGGACAACCAAAAGCGGTGGCTCACACCTCTCATCTCAGCACAGGGGAAGACAGCAGCGGAAGAATTAGGAGGTACAGGTCATCCTTGGCTTTACTGTAAATTGAAGGCCAGCCTGGGTTATACCAGGAGACATTGCATCAAAACAAAATAACACCCACCTCTCCTCCAAAAAACAAACAAACAAACAAACAAACAAAGACCAACCAACCAACAAATGAAAACCACAAACCCACAATCAACCAAACACAGACACAGGGTAGGGTGACTCAGGGTTAGAATTGCCTGCCTAGCACACAGGAAGCCCTGATCCACCTCCTACTCTGCAAACTCTACAATTAGAACAAAACCCACATTAGCTTCTTACTCCCTACGCTCTGCCCCCACAAACAAACAACAAGAACCAGGAAGGAAAGAGAAAGGTTGGGTGTAGGGGTGGGTCCCTGGAGACACATTTAACTCAGTCAGTTTCATACTGCACCTTTAAGAAATGCTAATGTTTTGAACTTTGAAAGGGCGATGCTAATTGAAAGAAGCTGGCTGGAAAAGACCACTTACTGCCTGATTCCATTTGTATGATACGTCCAGAGGAGACGGAAACTAATTAGTGGTTGCCAGGGGTAGGGCTTGCAGAGGAATGAGGAGTGATTGCTAATGGATACGGGGTTTCTTTGTGGGGCAATGAAAATATTCTAAAATTAGTCAGGGATGATGGTTGCACAACTCCGGCTCGACTAAAAACCAGTGAATTACACACTTTAAAAGGGTTAATATTTATGGCATGTAAATTATTACTCAATAAAGCTATTACAAAAATGCAAATTTTATGAACTACAACCCTGACTTAAGTACAGAGAAGACATTAGTCCACAGCCAATAGTGCTTCGAGGATTTACCCATAAATCAGTGCATTGGCTGCTGCTCAGCGCTTCCCTTTGGTAACTGCAGCAAAGATCTCCCAAACTGACAGATGTGGAAACCCTTTCACTAAGTGCCCTTGAAATGCACGGAAGCCATTTCTCAGGCCTGCACACTGTTGCAGGTTAAGTGACTAGTAGCCTTGTGCACTGTTGTTCTCAAGAAAACTTTAGAGTAGCAGATGATGGATAACCTTTACTAGAAAAATGGGTGCGAATTGGGACAGTTCTGTGTGCATAATTACAGAGTAATAGAAACATAATTGAGCCAAAGATTCAGTAATGATTGTGTTAATGCTCATAATTAGGAAGGACATTAATTAAGGGAGCAATTAGCAGCTGACAATTACTCCTGCTGTACTCTTTTCAGACAACACCTGACTTCGAAGAGGCTCAGAAGGGCCAACTACCTACCTGAGGTCACCTGGTCACCAGCACTGAGACAGAACTCTCTTTTTCAAGATGGAATTTTGATTACATAACAACATACTAGCCTGATGCCACAGCGCATTCTATTCAAACTCCTGAGTCGGCCTATGAGAACACAGTTTACAAACAGAATTGAGCTGCAGGAGATAAAAACTGCTTACTTATCAAGAGGGCACCTAGGTCAGATCTGTGGCAGCCTGTTGGGAATGCACACGCCTACTAGTGTGAGTGCGGTGCCGCCGTTACCACACAGTCACGTCTTGTAGACAGATGGCCTTCAGACCCATGCTTACAGCCAGGAGTAACTAAGGCTTTACAGTGGAGTTTAAGCTGTAGTAGAGAGAAAAGTAGGGGACAGGGCTGCCTGAGGTCCCAGAGGTTACAGATTTTAAAAGTTACAAATGTCATGCCCGTGCTTCTGTCTGCATGTATGTGTATGCACTATGTCGATGCCAGGGCCTGCAGAGGCCAACACAGGGCACACGACTCCCTGGACCGAAGTTACAGGCGGTTGTGAGCTGCTTGATGCTCCTGAGGACTGAACCCAGGCCCCTGAAAGAGCAGTATCCGCTCTTAGCTGCTGAGCCATCTATGCAGTACTGAGGATACAGGTTTGTAAAGAAAATATTTATTGACCCCTAAAAGGAAAAAAAAAAAAGTCATTTAAAAGGTAACAAAAACACCTGGATGCCTGAGCTAGTTTTCTCAAATGCAACCAAAGGTGGTGGGTAGGACAGACGGCACTGTCTCGTTTCCTGTACACATGAGGCCTTCACAATCAGAGTCTCAGGTCGTAGTGCTTTAAGAAAGTAAACAGAACTTCATCAGGTACAGCGGGGATGCTCATGACAGGAGGTAGCCTCTCTGTTACCTCCCTGTGTCACACACATGTTGCTCTTATGGCCTCCATTTCAGGGAGAAAACTACAGGGGGGAAGGTGGAGACCAGGGCTCCTGGAGCAAATACCGCGCCCCTCCCTCTGAGCCTCTCCCATTATGCTCCATCCAGCGGCAGGATGAGTTATTTGAAGTCATCCATGGGTCGGAAATCGAGTCAGAGCTGGACCTACTCCGCCTAGAACTTAGTTGCTGGCTACAGGATGAGACCAGGCTCCATCATGATCAGATCAGGGTTACACACCACCAATGCAGAAGCCATGGTGGGGAGTGTGGGAAAAAAGGAGGAGGCAACAAAGAAAGCCCTACCTGCCCCCTTCTGTGATACTGCTCGGGCCTGTGTCCTGCTGTCTCGCTCCATACTTCCTTCTCGACAGACTCTAGACTCCTAGACAGAGGAGACTCACTCCCTGCAGCACCAGTCTCCACACCTTTTAGAGTTTCAACTCAAACAACGCCACAGTTTAAGTTGATGTGTGGTAGTATTTTGTTCGTGATCTAACAAATAAAGCTTGCTTGAAGATCAGAGTGTAGGACTAGCCACACTAGTTAGCCAGGCAGTGGTGGCACACACCTTTAATTCCAGTATTGGGAGTCACAGGCCTTTAATCCCAGCACTAGGGAGGTGCAGACAGGTGGCTGGGCAGAGAGAGGAATATAAGGACAGGAGAAGATAGGAGCTCAAGGCATTCAGTCCGAGGATTCATAGGGACAACTGCCCCTTTGGTCTGAAGATTCAGTAGAGGGAAGAACTAGTGGGTGGCTGCTCTGCTTCTCTGATCTCTCAGCATTAACCCCTGTATCTGTCTTCGGGTTTTTATCATTAAGACCAATTAGAATTTTCCTAACAGTGATGCTGCCTGTCTCTTATGGGTCAGCAGGAGACGGTGATGCCTCAAATGTCCTAAAGCCAGCATCCGACCACATCTTCATTTCAGTCTGACGTTTCTCTGGGACTTGGGTTTCCCGGCACACATTTCTCATGTTTTCAGAGAGGAAACATTTCAAATGTGGCGAGACAAACATTAGTTTGTGACCCAAATGTTTCTGCAGAACATTTCTCAGGCTGTGGTGTGTGAATATTTGTAAACCAGCTGAGTAGGAAAGCTGTGGGGAATGTATTCAGGAAGAGCCCTCGAGGGGAGACACTCCCAGCAAGTGCAGCCAGGATGCTCTTAGGGTGATGCCTGCTGTTCTTTCACATTCTAAGTGGGGGTGCACACACAGTGCGACATTCCTGATAAGCGTCTTCCAGTCCTTGTCCCACCACTAGTTGGCGATGATGGCCTCACTGCTCAATGCCAGTGTGCCTCAGTTTCCATCTCTGGAGACCTAAGTGGATTAGGTTACAGGAGATGGCATCCAAAACCACTGTAATCCACAGGACAGCATGAGAAAAGGGGCAGCATTATTAATATGATTTCCGTTTTCCAGGAAACGCAATTTATGCAGAGAGAGATGAAGAGATGAGGTCCTGGGTCACATAGCTCATCAGTGGGAGGGTGGTCTTAAATCTGCATCTCCTGAAGCCTGTAACCTTCCATTATATCACACTGGCTCACAGCAATCTGTTTGCTTTCCTGGACTCCCCGGGGCCTCGGTACTAAACGACAGTACGATGGGTTGCAGATGGCCCTCATTTGTTATTTGTTCTTTTACTTGATTTTTCTAGTACGCATTGTGTTACTTGGTTGACACACATGCACGCAGGCACACACACACACACACACACACAGAGCTTTGACAAGAGCACAGAGTGTGCTGGGAAATGTGGGTGATGCAGCTTTACTTCAGTGTATATTCAATTGGATATAATGGCAGCTTCATTGTAATAAAAAGCTTTATTGTGCTTTGTAATGAAGACACAAAGCACTTAGTGGAAATCACAGTCTTTTAAACCAATCTGCTTTCTACTCTATTGCAGAGATGCAGATACAGGGGAATTCAAAAGTGGTTTCGACAAAATGATGCACCCAGAATAGTAAAATCTATAAGTGGGCACCCAGGCTTTGCCCAGGGTTTCTCGTCTTTTTCCAGGGATGGGCTGGGGTGACTATCTGTCCTCCTTCCTCATTGTGTTTATGGCAGGTGCACCCCAAACTTTATGTTGTATCCCCAGTAAATACCCCAGGGACTCTACGAAATCTGTTATCACAATTTGGTGTACTATTCTACCCACTAGTCTGCACACACACACACACACACACACACACACACACACACACACACACACACACGGGCTCTCCTGCATTCACACTGATGGCTGGCTCAAGGGAGAAAGGGGATGAGTTTAAAGCCTTTAAATAAAGACTGTAGCTGTTGTTGGACTACATACAGATACAGAGTAATTAAAAAGCTCTTCAAAGAATAGAATAAGTCCATTAAATCCAGTTAAATTTTTTTTTTCAGAAATAGCGCAAGAGATACTTCTTGCTGTTTCCTTCCCTCACAATGACTAGAGGAGGAATATCTCATTTTCCAAATGGAACTTTATGGAGTTTTCAATAAGCCCCCTCAGCACTTATCTAAATCTTTAATTAGTTCTATAATATACTGATGATATCAAGCCTAATTAAATTTATATAGATAAGGAGCAATGAAATTCTAACCAAGTGAGCTGGAAAGCATATATTAAACAGTAAATTTAAATGGTTCAAGCTGATAACTACAATTTTATATCAAAAAATTAAATTCAATTTACATGTTGTATTCAAATTGATTTTGAGTGTGCAAATTATTGGAAAAAATCTCTGAAATATATCAGTAAAATTGCTAATCTAGCCTATTTAAATATCAGTTATTAATGCCCACATTTGCAAATAAGCCACACACATTTGATTTCACTGTATATAATAAAAAACCTAAACTTTATGATATTTAGTTAAAATATTCAGTTTTTAAAATTTTGACCCATACATAAATTAAGGAATTGAAAAATGACCCCTGGCTCTAAAGAAGAGTCAGCAATTCAACATGTAGCAAGTGAAAGAGATGGCACATGTTTGCTGACTGAAGCAGTTTATGTTGTTCGCCATGGACAACAATCACAATGGCAGAATTCTCCCTTAGGACCAGCTAGAATTAAAGCATCCACAAGCATCTGATGACATCATCATCAGATTACCTTCGGACTGGGTGGCATTTGCTGTCAGGCTGGGAGGGAAAAGAAAACAGATACCTCTGCTCTCCCGGAGGTAATGGCACACAGCAGTTCCTGGCGAATAACTACCCGATTAAGGAGCCAACCACATGGACCATGTAATCTGATCAACAATGCTTTGATGCTGAGGTCCCATACTCAATTGCCTGCATCTTAGAAGCATTAGCCTTAAACACGTGTATGTCTCCCCACCCCCCCGGGATGGAAATGAGAACCATTAGAGGAAAAAAGAGGAAGAGACTAAGACAGTCCATGGAGGAGTGTTAGTGACTTGTGTAATTCAAAGATCGGGGTTGGAACTAGGTTCAGCTCTGGCAGATTTTGAAGCTGCTTTTAAAGAGAAGCAAAATCAAAGTGGATAAGGCTGCGGTCTATTAGGAAGAGTTGAGGACCTGGGTGAGGAACAGCTAGGAACCATGTAAGGAAGATGGTCCAGCAGCAGGAGTCAGCAAGACTCCTCTCCTGAAAGCAAGGTACTGGCAAACTTAGACATGTGGACTTGTTTAAGCAGAGAAGAGTTGCTGGGCTCTGTTTGGCTTGAAGCCTTCATGGAATGAGCGGCCTTTTTGTGTTTGTTCCTTCTCTTGGGATAGCTAAACAAAACGGTACGTGAAAGACTGGCGAGGTGTGATCAGCCAACTGGAGGACTCTGATGGGGGCTGTGGCAGCAGGGCCTGGAAGGTGGCTTTACTTTAGCATGCTTGTGGCTATGTGCTCTGATCCCTGGCTGTTTGATTCAAAGAAAGAAGGAGAGTAAACCCAGAGGGTCAAAGAGAAGGGATTGAGAATCCTATAGCATCATTTGAAAATTTTCGAAAAGCACAACTATCCTGTCAGAAGAAAATTCATGGGTAGTCCTCACAGATCTCCATCTGGTCACCAGGTGCTATGGACTTCTGGCGCGCTACCATGCGCTCTAAGGATGCACATTTTATATGTCAACCAGCACACACATGTATATGTATGCGTGCATCTAAACACTTAACTTTTCTACGTGAGATGCACATAGCTAAATGAATGCAAATAAATGCTTATAGCCCATCTTCATGCTTAGCTAATCTTTTGTGTCTCTGTATGTGTGTGCATTCCTATGTGCAAGTGTGTGTGCACATATGTACACATGTAAGCCAGAAGACAACCTTCAGTGAGGGTTGTTCTCTAGGCATTTTTGCCTTTTTCTTTTCTTTTCTTTTTTTTTTTTTTTTTTTTTTTTTGAGACAAATTCTCTTGATGGTCTGGAAATTCCCAGCAATCCTCAGGGACATACCTCTCTCTCTCTTTTTGACTGTACCATTATAAGAATACTCCACCATGCCAGAATTTTTACATAGGCTCTGGGGTCGAACTTGGGTCTTCATGCTTGCAAGGTAAGTACTTTATTAACTAAATGACCTCCCCAGATCCATCTTCCTATCTGCTATCTAAGTTATGTTATACATGCTTCTATTTCTGATTAGTCTGGATTTTTATCTAGACCAGAAGGAGGCAAAAGAGGGCAAAAATAGAAAGACGGGCAGATCTTACTCAAGCAGATAAGGGCAGAACACGTGACAATGAAACAAAGACTTTATCTATGCCCAATGCTTTGAGTCTCTGGGCTCTCTCAAGTAGAGCCCATGAAGCCCATGGGTCACAGAAGAGCTCCTACTAACTGGAGCAGCAGATGCAGACAGGGATCTGCCTGTGCGCCACCTGTCTGCTAGGTCTGGGTTCACACTACCACCTGGGGAGTGAGGGTCTGGGGGCATGGGGTATGAGAGAGAAACCCAGGGCAGGAAACAGAGGAAGTCTATCATAAAGGTGAGTGTCAGCTATGAGGCCAGAATCTGGAAAGAGATGCCAAATCAGAAGGAGCTCAGAGGGAGTAAAATTAACACACCACCAATGAGTTCTCAAAGATATTAACTGATCCATATAACCTAGCCTGGCACCTTAAGGCAATTTAAAGGATATAAAACAAACCAGAGGGGCCAATAGCTCCTAATACCTGACTATACACAGGGGCTCTCAAAGAGAAGGCATGTAGATAGAAGTGCCCAGAGTATCAGTACAGCATTTGGGGAAATATTTTTATTCTGTACTCCTAACACATTTCTGGAACTAATAAAAGATTAAAACTTTTATTGTGATCACCAGCTCTTTCCATGGGAGAAGTCCCAGGCTCAGGCCCTTTAGATTGCATATTAAAATCCTAAATCTGCCCTGTGGAAGTCCAGCAAGGCCAGTTCACCTAGCCTCTGTTGGATGCAGCCCTCACCTGCCAGGGGAGCTAATCCCTCTCCAATCAATACTGTGGCTGCTTAGCTGGGGCTTCTCTGCCTCAGGAGATGGGACATCTGCTCCATTGTGTAGCTGTGGCAGAGGTGGAGGAGACCCACCTGCACTGCATTCCATCCCTACTGGACCTTTTAAAGGCAGACAGAGGAAAGAGGGGTCACCTGTTCATTCTAGGTATTTAGAGAAGAACTCCCTTGATTCTGAGTCAGAAGAAACTTGCACAGGTGAGTCAGGACACCCCGTTCTGTTATGCTGTGGCGCTTTGTTCTACAAACGGAATCTAAGGAACCAGGAGGATGAGTTTCGGGACCAGGAATGCTCCCGAGGAGGGAGGGGGCAATCCAGTTCTGAACTGTGTCCAGATGTTAGTGGCAATCATAAAGCTGCAGGTGCCAGAGCTGCAGGCATGTTGCTCAGTCCCATGGCCTTGGTGGGCTGAGAAGAATGCAGAAGCCAACACAAGCCCTCATCTCCACTAATGGATGCTGTGAGTGAGTAGCTAAGATGCTAATTTGAACTCTTCTGCACCCTTCTGCCAGGAGAGAATGCTAGAGAATCAATGATTATTGAATTAGAATCTTACAACACATTTTATCCACCATCTCACACCTTTTGATCATCTGATTTCCTTTTATGATTCAAAGTCTTTCCGTGAAGAAACAAAGCTGCCCTGATCTCCTTCTGGGAGGAAGCCATCCCACCAAAGCGCCTTCGGTGGGGCTCAGCAGGGTCCGGTTCAGGGCACACAGTGAGAGCAGCCTGCTCTTTGATTGAGAAACATACTCAAAAGCATGGTATCGCCTCCCTTTGGTCTTTATCCTTTCTGCTTTTCATCTCTCTTCTTGTTGCTATATTCATGCTTCAATGGGAGTTAAATACGTCTTGTCCCTAATTTGACTCACTTTCCAATAGTATCAGCTTTCTATAAAGACCACAGAAACTAGGGAACCTAAGACTAGGTATCCCATGCATATTACAGTAGGAAGGAGACTGGACAGTGAATCACCTCCTCTTTGTATATGTATTGTTTTCTTAAAGATATTTTTAATTTTTTATTGATTTTATTGAGCTATACATTTTTCTCTGCCACCTCCCTTCCTCTCCCCTTCCCTTCTACCTTCTCACATGGTCCCCATGCTCCCAATTTACAAAGGAGATCTTGTCTTTTTCTACATCCCATGTAGATTAGATACATGTATGTCTCTCTTAGGGTTCCCATTGTTGTCTGAGTGTTTTACTTTTGGGCACCATGCTCATGGAGTGCTCAAGGTGGCCAGAAGAGGGCGACATATCCCCCTGGAACCGGAATTACAGACTTGTTTGCCACTATCTGGATGCTGAGAATCTTTTGGTACTTTTGGAAGAGTACCCAGTGCCATCTCTCCAGTCCACTGTACAGTTTCCTATTGCATATTCAATGATCACACCTTGCCTAGAGTATAAATAGGGTAACTCCAAGCTATAAAGAAGGCAAGTAAAACTTTAAAAGCTTAAGAAATTTTGGTGGTTATGCAGCTGTTAGCACACACAGGGCCCTGGGGCAAACCACCAGCTCTGTGAAGACAAACCAAGAAGCTATGTCTATAGCATTCCTATTGCACAAAACATTGATAGACTACAGAAAGAGGTGAAGAGTCCTTTAACGTGTATGAATTATATAAACATACTCAAAGAAAAAAATCACTCAGAAGTTCTGAGGATCCTGAGTTGATATTAACCTTATTTAATTAATTAACCTGTATTTCAAGGGAGGATTTCGGAACAAGAAACTAGACACTGGCCATGACCTTTTTATTCCAAATTAGTTCCATAACTGAGTACAAAGCTAACACAGACAACAATGTCTTGAACAAATCTGCTGGCATGAACACTAATCAGTTAAGGAGCATACAATTAATAGACAACTTGTGCTGAGACAGACATCGCTGTTTCCAGGGACTTCTTCCTACAGAATCCAGTCCACTGAGGACTGAGGACTGGCTTTGAGAAGGCAGCTTCCACTTTTGCTAGCAACTAGATCGGGGTTTGCATGTGATAAAATTTTGACCAGGATGAGTCATGAGAAATCAGCTGAGGGACTTCTAGAAAATGTTCCCCTGCTGGCAAAAATAAAACACAGAAAAGGAAGACTTCTCTTCCAGGAAATGGTTTTGACACTTGGGTATTCAGCTGCTAACCTCGGACCACAGAAGCCTCTGTGATGAATGAAGGCTCTTCCAGGAGGAGGAAGAGCAAGAGAGATGGTACGAACCTGGTTCCTTAATGACATCAACGGGACAATGGATTAGCAGGCCTTCAAGCCCTCCTACCTTGGGACTTCAAATTACAGGAGAGGAAACATCTACGTTTGAACTGTACATTTCAGTCAGACGTGGTGGAATGTGACTGTCGGCCCAGGAACGAGACTGCGGCAGGCTTGCACATCACCTGCAATGCGGCACCTGAGTCCAGCCTGGGTAGCACCCTGAGACTGCCCTGGAATAAGCTTCAAGTCAGGGTTTCTGCCACAAGCAGTCAGAAGCACCCTAATCGGGGCCGGAGAGACGAAGAGGATCTGGATTTGATTCTCAGCACCTACATGGTGGCTTACAACCACTTGTAATTCTAGTCCCAGAGGATCTGATGCTTTCTTCTGACCTCTGAAGGTTCTCTACACACGAGGTGAAGAGATATATATGCAGACAAATCACATATTCACATAAAATAAAAATTAAATGAAAAAACATCAAGAAAGCATTTCAATGGATGAGAAAGATCTGGTTGGCCATGATGCTGAGCCCTTTTAGTATTTCATGGGTTAGCGTGAAGATGTTATTCTTTGAAATTTAGCTGCACCATTTGTTCCTAACTTAGCTGTTCCCGAGTTTGCGGTGAGGCTACCACTGACTCTCTCAACCCTTCTCCCTCCTTTCCTGCCTACCCCCTCAGCCTCCGTGTCTTTTACTCCTGTTTTCTCTTTACTCATGTCCCTTTTTCTGCAGGAAGGTCAGCACTTTGCACTGTCCTACAAGCTCAGCAGAGTCTTGAGCCTTGGCTGCACGAGGATCCATGAAAACCGAAAGGACTGATGTCACCATGAACATACACACTGGTGAGGGGAAGGGCTGTTTTCCTCCATGGCCAGACACAAGCCCTAAGTCTCTCAAAGACAATCATCCCAAAAGTTTGTTTCATATGAATTGAATAGTTTTTCTTTTGATCATTTCCAATCTGCTTTTCTTTTTCTTATCCTTCTTCTATTCATCATGACTTGCTTGTTTTTTAGCCCCTTAGTAATATTATCTATTTTCTTGAGCCCATTTCCCCTCCCTAGAGACCCTTCCCAGGGGAACTGTACCTTTCTTTTTCAACTTGGACAGGTTCATCTCTAAGCTCCTTCATAGCTCTGCTTGCATTCTTTCTGGGAGAGGGTTCCCATGTTTGCTCATTCCTATTTCCTTTTTATTTTTGTTGTTGTTGTTGTTATTTTTGTTTCTTTGACTTCCTTCCTTGCTTTGCTTGAATATAACACCCCTTTGATTCTTAGTTCCCTAGGAGAAAATGAGAAGCTTCCCAGCTCCTTATACTTCTGGAAGGGCCTGTCCTGGCCCAGAATAGGTTGCTGTGCTGAACAGCTCCAGGATCAAGGATTCTTCCTCAGAGCTGGAAGGCTGCTCCATTATCTCTGGGCACTTAGCACTTTTCCATCACGACTCTGATGCTACCTGAGCTTTTTGAGCTTTTTGGAGGCTCTTAGTAGCTTGTTTTTACTTCTGGCATCCTGAAAATTCATGAGGCTGGTTTTCCAGTCACAGCTCCAGGCAACACAAGATCCTTAATGGAACTTGAGACGTTCTTCTGGCTTAGAAAGGCACTTCTGCTGTTCTCTAGGAATTTCACCTCCCTCCATTGTCTGTCGTCCTTTACTGAGATTCCAAATTGTTGGCTCTTGGCCTCTAAGCACAGGGAAGGTTCATGTGACCCAAGGCCCCCGGACCAGGGTGCTCCTGTGCTTGGGAGGGCGATGTGAGTGACGTGAATGGTGCCAACAGGCAGGGGTCTGGGGGGAGCAATGGTCCCAACCGTCTGGCCATTTTCCCTTCCGTGTTGGATTAGGAGAGCTTTATTCTGGAGCGCTGACCTTCCTATCTGAAGTCTTGATGCTCTCTATGTGTTTTTTAACACGGATCTTTCAAAGTAAATGTCCTAACCTTCCGGACGGAGGAGAGCAGCCTCACAGCTCTCCACTGACTCTTCCAGTTTTAGGTGATGAGCCTCGAACTTCCTGCACTTTTCCTTGTTGCTTCATATTCCTCTGGCCTCCCAGAAACCTGTCTGTATCTCTGGTTCACAAGTAAACACTTCCTGTTTGTGGTCACGTGTGGACTCACTCCTTGTTGGTTCTCCATAGAGCCTGCAATATTGTACCCAGCATTAGTTTAGGCCTCATAGGCATCGTTAAAAGTGTCAAAGATGATATAAGATGCTGTCACTAACTCTCTCTGACAGTGTCTCACTAGATAGCTCTGGCTGCCCTTGAACTCATTATGTAGACCAGGCTAGCCTAGACCTCACAAAGATCCACCTGACTCTCTGGGCTGGGATTAAAGGTGTGCTCCACCACGCTAACTGTCACATATCTCCCAATTGCCATCATATCTCCCAGTGGTCAAGGAGGAGAGATCACTGCTTCCTGGTGGTATCTAAGTTGCAGCACTGAGGAGGACAAAGAGGCCATTGGAGTTATACAGAAGAGCTTTACTTCATCCAGAAACCAATAAAGAAACTGCTGGGGTCTGCAGTGGTAACTCCTAAACATGAATGATTCTGTGATTCCCTAGGTGCGGCCTCACTGAGTCACCAGCCTAACAGGTAGCAAGGTGACTACCACAGTCCCGCCATCGAAAGACTGGCCAGCTTAGGCTGGGCTGGTCTCAGCTGGCAACATTTCTGGGAAGATGAGAACGAACAGTGCCAGGAAAGGGTGTCAGCTGGCTCTGTGCCTGGCAGGGTGACAACATCTGCACCTTGATGTGGCATGGAGAGCTGCCAGTCAGTCCCATTAGCAGCAGGAAGATGGTGGCAGGGGCAACAGCTTGTATGTGAGGGTGATGACAGCCACAAACAGTGAGAGCAGGCTGGGAGCCACGGATACTGAGAAACAGCCCCATGGACAATGACAGCAGCTGCAGCCACAGGAGAAAGTGCTGACAGACACAGGCAACGCACACCTAATGCCTTAATGTAATAAAGCAAAATTGCTTTCCATACATAGGATATTGCTTTCTAGGTGATGTGGTTAGAGGAGAAGACTTTAGCAGTTTAAAAGATGCCTTGACAAGGAGCTGTTTTCTGATTTCAAAGCCAGAAGACATTATAAAAAAACCCCATTATTTCCATCTCTGCATCATGAATCCCCAGTCCACCTCTGGGAGAGCTAACTCGTCTCTAGGAGTCAGTCTTGTACTGGGAGGTGTTCTTAGTTGTCAGCAGGTGGCAATAGAGAGTCAGGGCTCGAATTGAAGACCCGGATATCAATCCACACACCTTCGAATGCCTGATTTTTGACAAAGAAGCAAAAAAATATCAAATGGAAAAAAGAAAGCATATTTAACAAGTAGTGCTGGCATATCTGGATATCAACATGTAGAAAAATGAAAATAGACCCATATCTATCACCATGCACAAAACTCAAGTCCAAATGGATCAAAGACCTCAACATAAAGCCAGCCATACTGAACTTTATAGAAGAGAAAGTAGGAAGTACACTTGAACACATTGGCACAGGAGACCACTTCCTAAATATAACCCCAGCAGCACAGACACTGAGAGCAACAATTAATAAATGGGACCTTCTAAAACTGAAGAGCTTCTGTAAAGCAAAGGATACAGTTAACAACACAAAACAACAGATTACAGAATGGGAAAAGATCTTCACCAACCCCCACATCAGACAGAGGACTGATCTTCAAAATATACAAAAAATTCAAGAAATTGGTTATCAAAAGAACAAATAATCCAATAAGAAAATGGAGTACAGTCCTAAACAGAGAACTCTCAACAGAGGAATCTAAAATGACTGAAAGACACTTAAGGAAATGCTCAACATCCTTAGTCATCAGAGAAATGCAAATCAAAACAACTCTGAGATGCTGTGGGACAATGGTCTGTACTCTGACACTTGTATTTTAAATAAACACTGATTGGCCAGTAGACAGGCAGGAAGTATAGGAGGGGCAACCAGGCAGGAAGTATAGGTGGGGCAATGAGAACTCTGGGAAGAGCGAAGTTCCAGTCTGCACTAGTCACTCTGACAGAGAGGAAGCCAGATACAGAGCAAGCAAGATGTGACTGCCTTGCCCAAAAAGGTACCAAGCCACACGGCTAATATAGACAAGAATTATGGGCTAATTTAAGTTATAAGAGTTAATAAGAAGCCTGAGCTAATAGGCCAACCAGCTTGTAAATAATGTAGACCACTGTGTGATTTTTTTTTTTTGTACTTAATGACTGGGAGCCAGACAGGATAGAAACCTCAGTTAACACTGAGATTCCATCTTATACCTGTAAGAATGGCCAAAACCAAAAACACTGATGACAACTTATGCTGGAGAAGTGGTGGGTTAAGGGAACACTCCTGCATTGCTGGTGGGAGTACAAACTGGTACAGCCCCTTTGGATATCAGTATGGTGATTTCTCAGAAAATTAGGAAACAACCTTCCTCAAGATCCAGCAATACCACTTTTGAGTATATATCCAAAGGATGCTCAATTGTGCCACAAGGACATGTGCTCAACTATGTTCATAACAGCATTGTTTGTCATAGCCAGAACCTGGAAACAACCTAACGCCTCTTGACTGAAGAATGGATAAGGAAAATGTGGTACATTTATACGATGGAGTACTACACAGAAGAAAAAAATAACGACATCCTGAAATTTGCAGACAAATGGATGTAGCTAGAAAACATCATTTTGAGTAAGGTAACCCAGACCCAAAAAGACAATTATCATATGTATTCACTCATAAGTGATTTTTAAACATAAAGTAAAGAAAACCAGCTTACAAATCATAATCCCAGAGAACATAGACAATAATGAGAACTCTAAGAGATTAACATCTCTTAGATCTACATGGATCTAATCTACATGGGAAGTAGAAAAAGACAAGATCTTCTGAGTAAATTGGGAGCATGGGGACCATGGGTGAGAGTTGAAGGAGAGGGGAGAGGAAGGTAGGGGAGCAGAGAAAAATGTAGAGCTCAATAAAATTAGGGAATCATACCTGGAACATTCCCTAGCATGCCTATAAACTTACTATTGACTTATTAAAATGATCAAACTGAGAGATTCAGCAACACAGGAAAGCACACAACAAAAAAATCATTGCAAACAGAAAACAAAGGAATTCTGTCATACTTCATTAGGTGTTTGAACTCTATGGATTTATTAATATATGGAGAATTCCTCCATTTGCAAATAAGTTCGCTGTTCTGGTGTAAGATGGTCCTCCAGATCCTTGGAGCTGCCTGTGAGACTTGGAACTGGCGACAGCTGCCCTACTCTCCCAAGCATGGTGCCCTCTTCCTTTAGCTCCAAGTTGTTCTGTCCTATTTAGCTTCACAAGCAATTCTTAATAACAGGATTACTGAATGGATTCCTTCATTTCCGGTCTGTCTGCCTTGCCGCAACCACGCAAGTTTGTGCTCCCCCCACTCCTGGCTCTCTCTGCAGGGTGGGAGTGAAAGAATAGTTCTTTGTTACTCAATTTCTCTTCCTCTAATTTTCTCCAGGTAAACAGCTTTATTGATATAAGATCCTCCTAACACACAACCCCCCATCTCGTGTGTCCAATTAACCATTGGGTTACATATTTAAAGTATGTGGAATCATCACCACAGGGAATTTTACATTTTTATTTCCCTAAAAGAAATCCTGTATCCCACAGCTACCACCACCCTGCCTCCATTCCCACCTACCTTATGTAAACACTACTTTACTTTCTGTCTCCTACAGGTTTTTTCTTTTTCTGGTCTTTTTACAACTGAAGAAATGTAGTCTTTTTCTTATTCGCTCAGAATAATATTTCATAATCTCGCCATGTACTTACAGAACCTATTAGTGCTTCAATCTTATCACCCCCACATATTGCTGTGATGAATGGCTATGTCACATTTTAAAGTCAACTTACTGTGGGTGGACATAAGGCTTGTTCTCCCATTTTCAGATGCTTCTGCATGGAACTACACTTTCATTTCTCTTGGGTATGTACCTGGGAGTGAATCTTGTGAGCTGTATTTGATCCACTTTATTCTTAGGAATCTACTGCTCACATCACTGTGGACAGTGTGTTCATATTACTGTGGACAGGTAGGGGCCATATATTTGTCTTTCCAACTCCAAGAATAAAGTGAATTTTTATTCATCAATGTATACCTTCAATGGACAGTTAATATAAATGCAATGACTCATTTCTAGCTGACCTGTCCTGTGTACCCCAAAGAAGTGAATTTTCCAGGAACTGCTTTAGATGTTAAAATAATTTACATAACTTGGTTATATTTGGCTCTGCTATTAGGCAAATTTGTGTTGAGACGCTCCTAATGGTAGATGACTCCCAAGATGTAAAAGCCTGAGAACGGGCAAATTCAACAGGGTCTACAAATGCGGGAAAGGCTGACTGTACGGCAAAGAATGCACTTTATATAACGGGGATACAGCATCTCTTCATGGAAAATGATTACCCAGTAGATGAAGACCTTGGTCTAGGCAATGCTTTTCCCTTAGTGTAGTAACAAAACTACTGTGTGTATCTTATGGCCATGAGGTCTGCTTTCCTCTAGTCCCTCCCACGTCATCTGAATGGCCAACACAGAACAATCTCAGTTGACAATCAAAGGTGTCTAGATTAAACCAAAGAGACAGTAAAACTTTGCAGATAAACCTCACTCTTTTTTTTTTTTTTTTTTTTTTTTTTTTT